>NW_027399622.1:0-7366 GCF_003265705.2 Callorhinus ursinus
TGGGCTTTTGTTTCTTGGGAGATTTTTGATGACTGCTTCAATTTCCTTAGTGGATATAGGTCTGTTCAGGTTTTCCATTTCTTCCTGGTTCAGTTTCGGTAGTTGATACATCTCTAGGAATGCACCCATTTCTTCCAGGTTATCTAACTTGCTGGCATCGAATTGCTCCTAAGATGTTCTTATAATGGTTTGTATTTCCTTGGTGTTGGTTGTGATCTCTCCTCTTTCATTCATGATTTTGTTGATTTGGATCATTTCTCTTTTCTTTTTGATCAGTCTGGCCAGGGGTTTATCAATCGTGTTAATTCTTCCAAAGAACAAGCTCCTAGTTTGGTTGATCTGTTCTACTGTTCTTTTGGATTCTACTTCATTGATTTCTGCTCTGATCTTTATTATTTCTCTTTTCCTGCTGGGTTTAGGCTTTATTTGCTGTTCTTTCTCCAGCTCCTTTAGGTGTAGGTTTAGATTGTGTATTTGAGACCTTTCTTGTTTTTTGAGAAAGGCTTGTATTTCTTTTTTTTCTCCTTATTTTTTGTATTCTTATGTTAATCACCATACATTACATAATTTGTTTTGGTGTACTGTTCCAATGTTCATTGTGTGTTCATAACACCCAGTGCTCCATGCAGAATGTGCTCTCCTCATTACCATCCCCAGCCTAACCCATCCCCCCACCCTCCTCCCCTCCAGAAACCTCAGTTTGTTTTTCAGATTCCATCATCTCTCCTGGTTGGTCTCCCCCTCTGACTTACTCCCCTTCCTTCTTCCTCTCCTGCTATCTTTTTCTTTTTCTTTTTCTTAAAATAAGTTGCGTTATTTGTTTCAGAGGTACAGATCTGTGATTCAACAGTCTTACACAATTCACAGCGCTCACCGTAGCACATATCTTCCCCAATGTCTATCACCCAGCCACCCCATCCCTCCCACCCCTGACCACTCCAGCAACCCTCAGTTTGTTCCTGAGATTAAAAATTCCTCATATCAGTGAGGTCATATGATACATGTCTTTCTCTGATTGACTTATTTCGCTCAGCATAACACCCTCCAGTTCCATCCGTGTCGTTGGATATGGCAAGATCTCCTTTCTTTTGATCGCTGCATAATATTCCATTGTGTATATATACCACCTCTTCTTTTTTTAAAATTTTTTATTGTTATGTAAATCACCATATATTACATTAGTTTTTGATGCAGTGTTCCATGATTCATTGTTTGTTCATAACACCCAGTGCTCCATGCGAAACGTGACCTCCTCAATACCCATGACCAGGCTAACCCATCCCCCCAGCCCCCTCCCCTCTAGAACCCTCACTTTGTTTTTCAGAGTCCATCATCTCTCATGGTTCGTCTCCCCCTCTGACATACTCCCCTTTTCTTCCTCTCCTGTACTCTTCTTCTTTTTCTTTTTTCTTAAAATATGTTTCGTTCTTCCAGAAGTACAGATCTATGATTCAACAGTCTTGCAGAATTCACAGCGCTCACCTTAGCACAGCCCTCCCCAATGTCTATCACCCAACCACCCCATCCCTCCCACCCCCAACCACTCCAGTAACCCTCAGTTTGTTACCTGAGGTTAAGAATTCCTCATATTAGTGAGGTCATATGATACATGTCTTTCTCTGATTGACTTATTTCGCTCAGCATAACACCCTCCAGTTCCATCCACGTCGTTGCAAATGGCAAGATCTCATTCCTTTTCATGGCTGCATAGAATTCCTTTGTATATATATACCACACCTTCTTTATCCATTCATCTGTCGATGGACATCTTGGCTCTTTCCACAGTTTGGCTATTGTGGACATTGCTGCTATAATCTTTGGGGTACACGTACCCCTTCGGGTCCCTACATTTGTATCTTTGGGGTAAATACCCATTAGTGCAATTGCCGGATCGAATGGTAGCTCTAATTTCCACTGTTTGAGGAACCTCCAGACTGTTTTCCAGAGGGGTTGCCCCAGCTTGCATTCCCACCAACAGTGTTGCAGGGTTCCCCTTTCTCCACATCCCCGCCAACATTTGTTGTTCCCTGACTTGTTAATTTTAGCCATTCTGACTGGTGTGAGGTGGTATCTCATGGAGGTTTTGATTTGGATTTCCCTGATGCCGAGCGATGTTGAGCACTTTTTCATGTGCCTGTTGGCCATTTGGATGTCTTCTTTGGAGAAATGTCTGTTCATGTCTTCTGCCCATTTCTTGATAGGATTATTTGTTCTTTGGGTGTTGAGTCTGATAAGTTCTTTATAGATTTTGGATACTAGCCCTTTATCTGATATGTCATTTGCAAATATTTTCTCCCGATCTGTCGGTTGTCTTTGGATATTGTGGACTGTTTCTTTTGCTGTGCAAAAGCTTTTTATCTTGCTGAAATCCCAATAGTTCATTTTTGCCTGGCCTTCCCGTGCCTTTGGCGATGTTTCTAGGTAGAAATAGCTGCGGCTAAGGTCGAAAAGGTTGCTACCTGTGTTCTCCTTTAGGATTTTGATGGATTCCTGTCTCACGTTTAGGTCTCTCAACCATTTGGAGTCTATTTTTGTGTGTGGTGTAAGGAAATGGTCCAGTTTCATTCATCTGCATTTGACTGTCCAATTTTCCCAACACCATTTGTTGAAGAGACTGTCTTTTAGCCATTGGACATTCTTTCCTGCTTTGTCAAAAATAAGTTGACCGTAGAGTTGAGGGTCCATTTCTGGGCTCTCGATTCTGTTCCATTGATCCATGTGTCTGTTTTTGTGCCGGTACCATACTGTCTTGATGATGACAGCATTGTAATAGAGCTGGAAGTCCGGAATTGTGATGCCGCCAGCTTTGCTTTTCTTTTTCAGTCTTCCTCTGGCTATTCGGGGTCTCTTCTTGTTCCATACAAATTTTAATATTATTTGTTCCATTTCTTTGAAAAAAGTCGATGGTATTTGGATGGGGATTGCATTGAATTTGTAGATTGCTCTAGGTAGCAATGACATCTTCACAATGTTGATTCCCCAATCCATGAGCATGGAAGTTTTTTCCATTTCTTTGTGTCTTCTTCAATTTCTTTCATGAGTATTTTATAGTTTTCTGAGTACAGATCCTTTGCCTCTTTGGTTAGATTGATTCCTAGGTATCTAATGGTTTTGGGTGCAATTGTAAATGGGATAGACTCCTTGATTTGTCTCTCTTCGGTCTTGTTGTTGGTGTATAGGAATGCCAGATTTCTCGGCATTGATTTTATAGCCTGCTAGTTTACTGAATTCCTGTATGAGTTCTAGCAGTTTTAGGGTGGAGTCTTTTGAGTTTTCCACATACAGTATCATATCATCTGCAAAGAGTGAGAGTTTGACATCCTCTTTGCCGATTTGAATGCCTTTGATTTCTTTTTGTTGTCTAATTGCTGTGGCTAGGACTTCTAATACTATGTTGAATAGCAGTGGTGAGAGTGGACATCCCTGCCGCGTTCCTGACCTTAGGGGAAAAGCTCTCAGTCTTTCCCATTGAGAATGATATTCGCTGTAGGTTTTTCATAGATGGCTTTTATGATATTGAAGTATGTACCCTCTATCCCTATACTCTGAAGAGTTTTGATCAACAAAGGATGCTGTACTTTGTCAAATGCTTTTTCTGCATCTATTGAGAGGATCCTATGATTCCTGTTCTTTCTTTTGTTAATATATTGTAGCACCTTGATTGATTTGCGGATGTTGAACCAGCCTTGCAGCCCAGGGATAAATCCCACTTTGTCCTGGTGAATAATCCTTTTAATGTACTGTTGGATCCTGTTGGCTAGTATTTTGGTGAGAATTTTTGCATCCACGTTTCTCAAGGATATTAGTCTGTAATTCTCCGTTTTGATGGCGTCTTTGTCTGGTTTGGCGATCAAGGTAATGGTGGCCTCATAAAATGAGTTTGGATGTTTTCCTTCCATTTCTATTTTTTGGAACAGTTTCAGGAGAATAGGTATTAATTCTTCTTTAAATGTCTGATAGAATTCCCCTGGGCAGCCATCTGGCCCTGGGCTTTGGTTTCCTGGGAGATTTTTGATGACTGCTTCATTTTCCTTAGTTTATATAGGTCTGTTCAGGTTTTCCATTTCTTCCTGGTTCAGTTTCGTTAGTTGATACATCTCTAGGAATGCACCCGTTTCTTCCAGGTTATCTAATTTGCTGGCATATACTTGCTCCTAATATGTCCCTATAATTGTTTGCATTTCTTTGGTGTTGGTTGTGATATCTCCTCTTTCATTCATGATTATGTTGATTTGGATCATTTCTCTTTTATTTTGATCAGTCTGGCCAGGGGTTTATCAATCTTTTTAATTCTTTCAAAGAAGCAGCTCCTAGTTTCGTTGATCTGTTCTACTGTTCTTTTGGTTTCTATTTCATTGATTTCTGTTCGGATTTTATTATTTCTTTTCTACTGCTGGGTTTAGGCTTTATTTGCTGTTCTTTCTCCAGCTCCTTTAGGTGTAGGGTTAGATTGTGTATTTGAGACCATTCTTGTTTCTGGAGAAAGGCTTGTATTCCTTTTTTCTTTTTAATTTTTTATTGTTATGTTAATCACCATTCATTACATAATTTGTTTTGGTGTACTCTTCCATGATTCTTTGTGTGTTCGTAACACCCAGTGCTCCATGCACAATGTGCCCTCCTCAATACCCATCCCCAGGCTAACCCATCCCCACACCCTCCTCCCCTTCAGAAACCTCAGTTTGTTGTTCAGAGTCCATCATCTCTCCTGGTTCGTCTCCCCCTCTGACTTACCCCCCTTCATTCTTCCTCCTCTGCTATCATCTTCTTTTTCTTTTTTCTTAAACTATGTTGCGTTATTTGTTTCAGAGGTACAGATCTGTGATTCAACAGTCTTACACAGTTCACAGCGCTCACCGTAGCACATATCTTCCCCAATGTCTATCACCCAGCCACCCCATCCCTCCCACCCCCGACCACTCCAGCAAACCTCAGTTTGTTCCTGAGATTAAGAATTCCTCATATCAGTGAGGTCATATGATACATGTCTTTCTCTGATTGACTTATTTCGCTCAGCAAAACACCCTCCAGTTCCATCTGTGTCGTTGGAAATGGCAAGATCTCCTTTCTTTTGATGGGTGCATAATATTCCATTGTGTATATATACCGCATCTTCTTGATCCATTCATCTGTCGATGGACATCTTGGCTCTTTCCACAGTTTGGCTATTGTGGACATTGCTGCTCTAAACATTGGCGTACACCTACCCCTTCGGGTCCCTGCATTTGTATCTTTGGCGTAAATACCCAGTAGTGCAATTGCTGGATCGAATGGTAGCTCTAATTTCAAATGTTTGAGGAACCTCCATACTCTTATCCAGAGGGGTTGCACCAGCTTGCATTCCCACCAACAGTGTAGGAGTGTTCCCCTTTCTCCACATCCCCGCCAACATCTGTCGTTCCCTGACTTGTTAATTTTAGCTATTCTGACGGGTGTGAGGTGGTATCTCATTGAGGTTTTGATTGGGATTTCACTGATCCCGAGCGATGTGGAGCACTTCTTCATGTGCCTGTTGGCCGTTTGGATGTCTTCTTTGGAAAAATGTCTGTTCGTGTCTTCTGCCCATTTCTTGTTCGGATTATTTGTTCTTTGGGTGTTGAGTCTGATAAGTTCTTTATAGATTTTGGATACTAGCCCTTTATCTGATATGTCATTTGCAAATATTTTCTCCCATTCTTTCGGTTGTCTTTTGTTTGTGTGGACTGTTTCTTTTGCTGTGCAAAAGCTTTTTATCTTGATGAAATCGCAATTGTCATTTTTACCCTGGCTTCCTGTGCCTTTGTTGATGTTTCCAGGAAGAAGTTGCTGCGGCTGAGGTCGAAGAGGTTGCTTCCTGTGTTCTCCTTTAGGATTTTGATGGACTCCTGTCTCATGTTTATGTCTTTCAACCATTTGGAGTCTAGTATGTGTGTGGTGCCAGGAAATGGTCCAGTTTCATTCTTCTACATGTGGCTGTCCAATTTTCCCTACACCATTTGTTGAAGAGACTGTCTTTTTTCCACTTGACATTCTTTCCTGCTTTGTCAACGGTAAGTTGACCATAGAGTTGAGGGTCCCTTTCTGGGCTCTCAATTCTGTTCCATTGATCCATGTGTCTGTGTTTGTGCCGGTACCATACTGTCTTGATGATGACAGCTTTGTAATAGAGCTGGAAGTGCGGAATTGTGATCCCGCCAGCTTTACTTTTTTTTTTTCAATATTCCTCTGGCTATTCGGGGTCTCTTCTGGTTCCATACACATTTTAGGATTATTTGTTCCATTTCTTTGAAAAAAGTGAATGGTATTTGGGGGGGGATTGCATTGAATGTGTAGATTGCTCTAGGTAGCATTGACATCTTCACAATGTTGGTTCTTCCAATCCATGAGCATGGAACGTTTTTCCCTTTCTTTGTGTCTTCTTCAATTTCTTTCCTATTTTATAGTTTTCTGAGTACAGATCCTTTGCCCCTTTGGTTAAATTTATTCCTCGGTATCTTATGGTTTGGGGTGCAATTGTGAGTAGGATCGACTCCTTGATTTGTCTCTCTTCTGTCTTGTTGTTGGTGTATAGGAATGCCACTGATTTCTGTGCATTGATTTTATAGCCTGCTACTTGACGGAATTCCTGTATGAGTTCTAGCAGTTTTGCGGTGGAGTCTTTTGGGTTTTCCACATAAAGTATCATATCATCTGCAAAGAGTGAGTGTTTGACTTCCTCTTTGCCGATTTGGATGCCTTTGATTTCTTTTTCTTGTCTGATTGCTGTGGCTAGGACTTCGAATACTATGTTGAATAGCAGTGGTGAGAGTGAACATCCTGGCCACTTTCCTGACCGTAGGGGAAAAGCTCTCAGCTTTTCCCCATTGAGAATGATATTCGCTGTAGGTTTTCCGTCGATGGCTTTTATGATATTGAGGTGTGTACCCTCTATCCCTATACTCTGAAGAGTTTTGACCAAAAAGGATGCTGTACTTTGTCAAATGATTTTCTGCATCTATTGAGAGGATCGTATGATTCTTGTTCTTTCTTTTGTTAATTTATTGTATCGCGTTGATTGATTTGCGGATGTTGAACCAGCCTTGCAGCCCAGGGATAAATCCCTCTTGGTCATTGTGAATAATCCATTTAATATACATTTGGATCCTGTTGGCTAGTATTTTGGTGATATTTTTGCATCCATGTTCGTCAAGGATATTGGTCTGTAATTCTCCTTTTGGATGGCGTCTTTGTCTGGTTTGGGGATCAAGGTAATGGTGGCCTCATAAAATGGTTTTGGAAGTTGTCCTTCCATTTCTATTTTTTGGAACAGTTTCAGGAGAATAGGCATTAATTCTTCTTTGAATGTCTGATAGAATTCCCCTGGGAAGCCATCTGGCCCTGGGCTTTT
>NW_027399623.1:0-7363 GCF_003265705.2 Callorhinus ursinus
TAGTTCCTTTCTCCCCCGAGCGCCCCTCTACACCCTCGCGACGCACATGGCCCCCGAGAAGAACACTTCTATTTCCAGTCTCTGCGGCTCTCCCCGCCACGGCGCCCTTTGTTGAGAGGTAGATTTTGATGAAACGGGGACGGGTTCCTGAAATCGGGAGCTGCTCGGGTCAAGTGGCTTCCCTCTTCTCCCGAAGAAAGGGCTTTTGAGGGGTTTAAACATCCAGAGAATGCCCTCATTTTATAGGGACGGGTTACGTGGGGGGCAGCGATCCCGCCAAGGTGGCTGTTAAACTGGAAAGAGCTCAAACAAAAATGTTATTAACTTAAGTTGGAGGGACACTTGTGTGAAATTGGATGGCTTGTAAGATGGCGGTTCCCAGTTGTTTCCAAGGTCTCCTGCATTTGTGTTTAAAATGGTAAAGTTTTCAAGGTGTTATTTGTTGGGAGTCTTAGATAAGTTCTCTAAACATTACTTGGGACGTGCGCACTGGGAAGTGGGCATTTCAAATTTGGAGCTTTTTTTGGAGTGATGATGGTGACTGGACGTTAGTCTTGCAAGAGGTTTCCATCCCCCCCCCTTCTTTTTCTCTTTTTCTGCTTTTTCTCCTCCGTGACTGCAATTTTTTTCTCATCCTCTATTATGGGATGCACTTAGAACCATGACTTGAGTCCACTACGTTTTATAGGTTTTGCTAAATGTCAGCATAGGTCATATGGTAAAGAGATGCTTTGGAAAAGGAGCACCAAAAAGTTGACTACGTATGTTTACATAGTCTTTTGGGTTTGACAGCGATATAGCATGATCTTTTTCCCAGAAATTTACAGTTAATGATTGGAAGTAAACAAGTAGAGAGACTTTGATCATTCCCAATTGCAATAAAAGGATTTAGTGGGCTTAGTGGTCACGGTCCAGTATTTGAAAGAGAAGTATGTATTTTAACCCCTTCTCTGAAAGTAGGCAAAATTCTGGGCATGTTTATCCAAATCTAAGGGTAGGTTGGTGGTACCTAGAATGTTACGAGTATTCAACATATATTTTAAAGGAATCTTAACCCTCAAGTTCTGAAAACACATTATAAGCTATAATAAAGACTTGAAAGTTAAGAATGCAAATTGTTGACATGTCGTATATACTAACTTATGTGACTATGTTAATATTTGAATTTTATTTTAAGTAGACCGATCAGAATCCCTTAGAGATTGATTTTATGAGCAAACTTAAAAACTTTTTAATATTTGAGTTCATTCCCATACATTTGCCCCAGAGTGCAAAGGTGTTTGAAATAACCTACCTGTGCAAATTATATGCCTAGTAACAGTATCTTTAAAGCCATATAAAAGTCACTATGTATGCATGTGGTGTACACACATATGCTTTTGTAAAAAAAAAAAAAAAAAAAACAACATTTAATTGTATTTGATAAACTCATTAATACTATACCACCAAGTTCTGGGATGTGCATTAAGTACCCAACTAGGCAAAATTCTCCCTAGGAGTCAAGTTAACCCAAACTTTACCCATACTTCTACTGGGCTGTGAACCCCAACTGGGGTTATGGAGTTCATTTGCATTTCTTAGATTGCTGTAGTCAAGCTGATTGTTAACATGAGAACTTGCTTCTGTTTTGCTTCATTTTGACATTACTGGTGTTAGGCCTCCCAACTAAACTGACAGCCCTTACTGAGTATGTTATAATGGCAAGTTGAGTATTTTTACTGTGATACGTTTGGTGCATTTTTACTTGCCTGCCTGGCAGTTTTCTGTGTTAGAACCTGGAAGGCTTTCATTTCTAAGGTGCAAGAGATGGTTTCTTAAATCTATCAAGCATGTCAAATGTTTTGGAAGTCATCCTTAGGTTGCCAGGACTTTCAAGTGGTATAAAAAGATAAAGAACTGATTTTTATGTAAGTAACAAAGTGATATTTACTAGCATTATAGATGGTAATAGGACTGTGGCCAAATTCTTCAGAACTGACTTAGAAGAGTTGTGTGAATTAAGACATAAAATGAATTTGGAAAGGTTTTAGTCAAGTACCTGTGACTTAAAATTAAGAGCTAACCAGTAGATTATCCTCCACTGAGGTTTGACTGTCTTGTGTATTAGTATTTGTGTTTGGTGTTTTCTGTACAGTGGAGAAATAAAGACAACTATTTTTACTGATGTCCCTTCCTAACTTGATGTTCGGTGGCATTAGTGTGATATGCTTTCACAAGGAGACCTAAGTATCACCTTGCCACCTTTCTAGGAAAGGTCCTGTGGTTTCTACAAGGAGAGTTTTCTTTAAGAATTAAAGTTTGTCTTTAGTCAACCACAATGGATTTAAATATTGCTACTCTTTAGGGACAGTGCTCCACCCACAACTCCTCTGCAACTCCACTTAGATTTATTTTAACAGTATGTTGACAATAGTCTTGTAAACAAGTAATCCAAAGATAACTGAGGAATCACACATGAAGGTTTCTGGTTGAAGTTGCCAGTTGCCACTATGATCACTTTCATAGAAGAAACTTTGTTTTGTTTTTACCGTTTTTTAGTACTGTAAAGCTGTTAGTTTCAGCCATTGAGGTATGTTGATTGGTATTTCCTTCTTCATTAAAATTCCCTAAGAATTAAAACCTCAGTTGCATCTTCCAAGTTTCACAGATTCCTAGATTTCTATTGAAAGCGGTTTTGAGAATGTACTTCAGACAGGTCTGGAATCTTGGTCCTATTTTAGGTTCTTGAAATGAATGAAGTGGGGGTAAGAAATATATTTTTCAAGAGTACTACACGAAATAATTGACTTCCCTGATTGTCCGCTGGTGTATTGTTGCTGACAGTTCCCCACCGTGACTTTTCTATAATATATGGTATCTACTGGGAATATTATTTCATCGTGTGGGGATTTGTATGGAGGTTAGGTTGAGAAAATGACATTTGTTTTTCTCTCCTATGTTGCTCTGGGTTGACAAGGTGTTGATTTAGCGTTGGGAATGGACTGGTCACATGGTTCTTTACATATTGTCACTACCGTACCGATTAAAGTAGTTTGTCTTGCCTCCAGCATAGTTGAAATAAAACACAAGGCTTTGCCCCCTCCTTGTCTTCTTGTAAAACAGATTTCACTTTTTAGCCTTAGCAAAACTTTGTGTCGTTCATCTAATCTGCAAGAGAACTTCATACTAGAGAAGAAAGCTTTAAAGAGGTTCAGTTCAATAA
The DNA here is from genome assembly GCF_003265705.2 of Callorhinus ursinus. Taxonomy (NCBI): domain Eukaryota; kingdom Metazoa; phylum Chordata; class Mammalia; order Carnivora; family Otariidae; genus Callorhinus; species Callorhinus ursinus. Next base: position 3,203 of record NW_027399623.1, read on the forward strand.
ACATCTCTGCAGTCTGAGCCCTGACGGTTTCGGGCTAAGTGCACAGTTGGCAATTCTCAAAAGGTCCCTTCGTGAAATTTTTGACCTAGTGATTGCTAACAGGAGAGACCAAGTCAAGATCTGAAAGAAGCTCTTCGCACCGAGTCGACTTGGAAAGAGGCCCCCAAGAGTGTCCGAAATGGCCGAGAGTGCGGTTTGCATTTTCCTTTACCACTCGCACGCTCCGGGCCCCCCAGGCTGCCCGCCCGGTTGCCGCGGGCCGGGATCCTGCTCCCCAGTGCCGCGGGCCTCGTGGGGCTGCCCCACCCCCGAGCTGCGCCGCGCCGCCCGCACCCCACCCCGCCCCCGCGCCAGCCCCGCCCCCGCGCCGCGCCGGCCCCTCCCCCGCGCCCGCTGCCGCCTCCGCCCCGCCGCCCCGCACGCCCGCCGGAGCTCCGGGCTCGGCCCGGCTTCGCGCGGAGTTGCAGCGGTGGCCGGATGCCAAGTGTAAGTGTAAGTTGCTATGGAAACCCCGACAGAGGCGAGTTCCGAATCCGGAGCGAGACGGAGCCCCGGGCGCCGCCGGATCCGCCCCTCGCATCCCGGCCCCCGGGCGTCCGCGCGCTCAGGCCCCAGCTCGAGGCCGACTGGAGGTGCTCCTGCGGCCCCAGCACCCAGCTCCGGAAATGCCAGGGATGCAGATAGGGCAGAATTTGTTTTCCCTTTGTATCGCGTGAAAACGTGCCAGGTTCTGGTTGCTGGAACCGCCTAAAACAACAAGAACCCCTGGGAAGCCAGGGCATGCTCCCGGATTTTCAATTGAAGATCCATAAGGAAGTTTTACAATAAATTTGGAGACCTGGAACAAGCCCTGGCGGTTGGTAAATATCTGTTGGGACTGCGTGGCGTGTGCAGCAGCCGGGGGGCTGCTAGGCTAGAGGAGGAATGGAAGAAAGAGACCCGAATATTCTCAGCTCCCAGCCCCCACCCCAGACCTTTTCTTCTCCCTCCTGGAATGACCTGAGGGACCAGAAGTTACTTTAGCTGAATCCTTTTTCATCATTTCACTATAATTGATTCAGGTCTGATTAGTAAATTCCTTCTGTAGAAAACGTTGGGACAGTCCAGCTGTACAGTGTTAAAATGAGTTTTATGAACTCAGCATTTCAGAGCGTTCGGTTACGAGAAGTTGGGAGATAATCTCGTTTCTGTTTCTGTGGATTATGGCCAATATTTCTGTGTCTTGCAGGATATTTTATCAAGCAGAAATGCATCGAACAACTAGAATCAAGATCACTGAGCTAAATCCCCACCTAATGTGTGTGCTTTGTGGAGGGTACTTCATTGATGCCACAACCATAATAGAATGTCTACATTCCTGTAAGTACAAAGTTTTAGACCTTTTTTTGTGTGTCATGTATATTTCACATTTCTTTCTGACGTTTGAAAACTGTTTAACAATTCCAGCAGTCCTTGAGAATGTTGGTACAAAGTGATGGAATCATTTTCTACTCTTGCATTTGGTTAATTTTTGTTAATGCATAGTTTAAAGGTGTAACTATGGGATGTATAAGTGTTCTAAGAATGTTAATTGAGTTCATTGGAAGTATCTTTTGACATTTAGCATTTTACTAGTTCTCTATTTTTGACACTAATTTCACTGCTTAGCATTTAATTTCTAAACTTAAAAACTTTGTTTTTCTACTTCCAGTCTGTAAAACATGTATTGTGCGTTACTTGGAGACCAGCAAATATTGTCCTATCTGTGATGTCCAAGTTCACAAAACCAGACCACTACTGAATATAAGGTAAGAAAAGGTTTAAAATTATTGTCTCTAATTGTTATTGGAATTGCATAATTTAGTGAAGGTTACCCTGTTTTATTTCTTCACACAAAATTTACCGTTGAATCTCTACCTAATGTGTGTGTTTTGTGAAGGTTGCTCTTCATTTCTCGACATTTTAAGGATGGCTAACTTTAAGCAAAGTTTGGTATTATTGAAGTGGATTTTAAGGTTTTTTAAAAACCTGAATTAGTTCTCTATTTCTGCATTGCTTTATTGAGTTTATGACAGGCAGGAATGAGTGTGTTTAAAGTGCTTCCATTTTCTTCTATTCTCTTTCATATTAGCTAATTTAGTAACTTGAAAGGCATACTTCTCTTGATTCAGTGAAATGTGAAGAATTTCTTAATGAATGTAAAAGTATTTTTCCATTGATTTAAAAGATAACTGCTAAAGAATTTTTATTCTCATAATTGTTATCTTACTGATGTAGACTCTCACAATCAAGTAAAACACTACAAAAAAAGAATCTATAATAATTTATGAGCATTTAAAATTTTGCCATTATAATTAATGATTTACTTTTCTAATTCTTTTTCAGGTCAGATAAAACTCTCCAAGATATTGTATACAAATTAGTTCCAGGGCTTTTCAAAAGTGAGTAACTTGCTGACAAATGAATTTTTACAAAGTATTTCATCAGTTTTACCTGCTATAACAAATGTTTAAGTCTTTTTTTTTCCCCCCCCTTTAGATGAAATGAAGAGAAGAAGGGATTTTTATGCAGCTCATCCTTCAGCTGATGGTAAACTCTTTAGAGAGGGAAAAGACATTTTATTTGGAGGGAGAATTTATTATTCAATAATTTATTAAAATTGAATTTAACTTAAAGTACCATTTCCATTTTCCTACATCTGTAATATTTTAATTAAATATTAATTTTAAAATTGCATTTCAAAATGTCTTTATAGCTGCCAATGGCTCTAATGAAGATCGAGGAGAAGTTGCAGATGAAGATAAGAGAATTATAACTGATGATGAGATAATAAGCTTATCCATTGAATTCTTTGACCAGAACAGGTAAATTCTGTTGGAAATGTGTTTTATGCTAATCTGTTTGTAGATGCATTGTTCCACTAATAAAGTTATGTTTCTTAGATTGGATCGGAAAGTAAACAAAGACAAGGAGAAACCTAAGGAGGAGGTATGTTCCATGTCGCAAAAACATACAGAAGAAACATTGTTTGGATTCTAGATTTTATGAAGGTGTATTTTGCCCTTTAGAATATTCTAAGGCCAGATGATGCTGTCAAATGGGAGAAAATGATCATATTTGATGTTTAAGAGTGATTTATATGCGATAGTAAGATAGAATTTACTTTATATATGATTATTATTATTACAAAATGCTTTAAATAATTAATGTTTAATGCTTTGATGTATTTAAAGTTTCTTATATTAGCAATTGCAATCACCTTATTTCATATTTATAATAGTAAACTCAAAGTATAGTTGAGAATTTAGTCAATCTCAGTTTTGGTATTCATACTTTTTATCATATTGAGGCAATCTAATGGAAATTTTTTTCTTACCCAAAAGTTAGGAATTTTAAAAAATAACTTTTCTAAATGTATTTTTAGGTGAATGATAAAAGATATTTACGTTGCCCAGCAGCAATGACTGTGATGCACCTAAGAAAGTTTCTCAGAAGTAAAATGGACATACCTAATACTTTCCAGGTATCTACTTTATGGTTTTTGTGCATTTAATGTGTTTTTTTTTTTAATTCAATGACTTTTTTCTTTTTGGATTCTGAACCCCAAGAAAGCAACAGATTTTTTTAAATTTAGAACTTAGTTGGAACTCTCTCTTAAAATGTTTAGAATGAATTTTGTTGTATGCTGTGAAAACAAATTCCTTAGTAATTTCAGGAAATATTTGTCCTCATTTGAGGTGTCAAGAGGGAGTCTTTCCTTGTCCAGATGTTTGAAGAGAATGTTTGTTAAAGCTTTTTTGGATTGCATTTAGATGACAAAAAAAAAAAAATCTCAATTTATCTTTGTTCTGCATGGTACTTAGTTAAGTGAAATATTATTTTCCAATAGATTGATGTCATGTATGAAGAGGAACCTTTAAAGGATTACTACACACTAATGGATATTGCCTACATTTATACCTGGAGAAGGGTAAGTAGCCTAACTCACACTCCGAGAGTATTATGGTAAAACTGTATTTAAAGAGCACTGATTTTTTTTTCCTTTTCACTTTGTAGAATGGTCCACTTCCTTTGAAATACAGAGTTCGACCTACTTGTAAAAGAATGAAGATGAGTCACCAGAGAGATGGACTGACAAATGCTGGAGAACTGGAAAGTGACTCTGGGAGTGACAAGGCCAAC
>NW_027399624.1:0-7362 GCF_003265705.2 Callorhinus ursinus
GCGGCGGCGGCGGCGGCAGCGGGCGCAGCACCCCGAGCCCCCGGCGCGGCCTGTCCGCGCTGAGGAAGAGCTTCAGCTTCCGCCTGCGCCGCGGCCAGGAGATCCGGCGCGCAGAGTCGGGGCTCCTGCCCCGGGCGCGCACCCGCAGCGACGGCGACGCCAGCTCCCTGGGCGCCTTCCCTAGCCGCCGCGACCTGCTGCTGGGTGCCGAGGCCCCGCGCGCTGCGCCCGAGCCCGGCCGACCCCGCACCGCCGCCGGCCTCTGGAGACTGCTCACCAGCCGCTTCCGCCGGAGGGAGCCCGCGCCCGCGGAGCCGCTGTGGAGCCGCCGGGCGGCCGCGGCCCCCGGGCTCCTGGGCGCGCAGAGCGGTAAGGGAGAGCGCCTGGCCCGGGAGGCCTCTCTGGTTGGAGTCCCTTGTTGAGAGCGGGTGTGAAAACAAACCGAGCTTGCCTGGGAGAGGTGGGTGTGCCGCGAGGGCCGGGGACCAAGTGAGACCGGGGCCCCGGCGCGCTCTGGGTGGCTCATGGGTCCCAGAAGGTGGCTGTGGCAGAGGAGGACTTGCAGGTGCGTCCAGTCTGGGTCCCCTGCCACCAGGCGCTACCACTGGCCCTTGGCATGGTGGGAGTGTGAGACCAGGACGGAGGGGCTCCTTCCTCACTTTCTGGCACATGCAGAGCTGAGGCTGGGGAGGGGCGGAGAGTGCTCATGTTTCTAGCTTCCAGGTGGGCTTGAGTCCTCACCTCTAGCTGCCTCTGCACGTGAGCAGAGGGACTGTTTATGGACCCGATCGATCAATGGTGGTAGCTACTCTTTGAGACAGCCTGTGTGAGGGGAAGTGAGCAAAGAGGCTGGCCCAGGCCAGGGCCATCTGGAGCTGGCTGGAGGATGTCCATTACAATGCAAAGAGTAAAGAAAGTGGGGCTGGCGGTGGGGCTGGAGGGAGCTCTGGGGAGCCTGCAGGCTTCCCTTCCCCAGGACACTGCCAAAGGCAGGCCAGACCTGAGAATGGCCTGGACCAGAGTTCAGGCAGCCCAGGAGGCGGCTCTCTGGTAAAGAAAAGAGTGGTGGCCTCCCACCAAGGAGAAGCTTGAGGAGGAGGGCCAGTCAGGCAGGATAGATAGCTCCCCATTCAACCTGCCCCTCACAGAACAAGGCCCCGGTGAGGGCTCCTCCCTCTTCACCCCGCCTAGGAATGTGGTGGGTGGCCCCACCCTGTGAGGGTGAGCTGTTCCTACTCGCTGGCTGTGGGAGGCTGGCCCCCCTGCCCAGCTGCCAGGTGCCCGGCCCAGCTTGGGTCTGAGCTTAGAACTACTGGAGAAGCCTCTCACCTGGGCCCTGGTGGGAACTGCTTGCCTTGCTGGAGCAGGAGGAGGAGGAGGGACATGGGTCCAGGCCAGGAGAACTGGGCCCACACCTCTCAGAGTCCTCTCCCTGAGGACCATCATTGCTCCACTCCTCTCCGGAAGCGTTTTCCTGCCACTCTCTAGAGAATTAGGGGTGAGGGTTGGGGTCCCATCAGGACCGTGCTGTTTTCTGGCCTTGGCTCAGGAAGGGGCAGTATAGGAGACAGCTGGTGGTGGATGGCACAGCTGCGCGTGCCTCCTCAGTCTGATGGGTGGCCTTCTCTCCTGCAGACTCCTTTGTGAACAGCCAGGAGTGGACCCTGAGCCGCTCGGTTCCGGAGCTTAAAGTGGTGAGTGAGATCTGGGGGGGGGGGGCGCCCAGGCAGCCCTGGGGCGGGGTGGGCACGGGCTAGCGCGACGGGCTTCCCCCACTGCCAGTCCTCTCCTCCTCTGGTCTTGGCCTCTCTCCGCGGCCCCTCACTTCTGTTCAGCTTTCTTTCCTGGTCCTTAGCTCCGGTCCTTCTTAAGGTCTGTCTTTCCTGCCCCTGACCACTGCTCTCACCCCTTCCTCTCCCACAGGGCATTGTGGGGAACCTGTCTAGCGGGAAGTCGGCCCTGGTGCACCGCTATCTGACAGGGACCTATGTCCAGGAGGAGTCCCCTGAAGGTGAGCATCACGGGCTTGCCTGGGCTCTGAGGCTGGCCACTGCCCCTCTCTCTCTTGGCTGTCAGCTGTGCCGGGGAGCTGGAGCCCCTTGTCCTTCCAAGTCCTCCTGTCTTCTCTGTTGGTAGCGCTGGATTTCAGAACTGCTTGGCCCCCGGGGGCTCTCCCAGCTTGGGGCCTGATCGTGCACTCTGTCCTAGGGGGTCGGTTTAAGAAGGAGATTGTGGTGGATGGCCAAAGTTACCTGCTTCTGATCCGAGATGAAGGAGGCCCCCCCGAGCTCCAGGTGATGCTCCTGCCCCAGCCCTGGCCCGTGGCACCCCTTTCCCAAGGATCTGGTTGGGACGGGGCAAAGCTATGTGTGTGCAGAGGGGTGTGGAGCTGGCCCGGGAACGGGTGCAGGTGGTAATTCTGCTCCGTCCCCCTAGTTTGCTGCCTGGGTGGACGCGGTGGTGTTCGTGTTCAGCCTGGAGGATGAAATCAGTTTCCAGACGGTGTACAACTACTTTCTGCGGCTCTGCAGCTTCCGTAATGCCAGCGAGGTGCCCATGGTGTTGGTGGGCACACAGGGTGAGCGGGCCCGCGGGGCCGGGGAGGAAGCCACCTGCTCTCCCCTCTCCCCCTTCCCGTGTCACCCCGGAGCGGGCACCACCTCCTTGCTCCATACGCGCTGGATCTTCCCCAGCTGGAGCCTCCCACCTGGTGTGATGGGCGTGTCCACGTTTTGGGGGATGGATAAATGGAGCGGCTGGCTTGTGTCCACTCTGAGTCGGTGGCGGAGCTGGAACGAGGCCTGGACGCCCGTATGCTTGAGCTCTGCGTCGTCCACTGGCCCGGCTCATGGCCCACGCGCCCTCGGGCCCAACACCGCACCCCCCCCCCCCCGCCGCCCCGGTCCGCCGTGCGTGGCACCGCTTCTCAGCAGGCTAAGTCCCACCCTCCCGCCCCCCACAGATGCCATCAGTGCCGCAAACCCACGGGTCATCGACGACAGCAGGGCCCGCAAGCTCTCCACAGACTTGAAGCGCTGCACCTATTATGAGACGTGCGCGACCTACGGGCTCAACGTGGAGCGCGTCTTCCAGGACGGTAACTCAGGCGTGGGGCGGGAGGCTCCCCCCTTTTCCAGGCCAGTAACTCAGGCGCGGGGTGGCGCCTCCCGAACCGGGGCTCAGGAGGTCCTGTGGCCATCAGGGCTGTGCACCCTGGGGGGCGGCTCTAAGCTGGGCTTCTCCCTTCTCCCCAGAGGGGTAACTGACTCTGCTGTCCCCTGCAGTGGCCCAGAAGGTAGTGGCCTTGCGGAAGAAGCAGCAGCTGGCCATCGGGCCCTGCAAGTCACTGCCCAACTCCCCCAGCCACTCGGCAGTGTCCGCCGCCTCCATCCCGGCCGTGCACATCAACCAGGTGCGGCCAGCCTCCCCGCCCCCTGTGCGTGTCCCCGCCTCGGCCCTCCTCATCCTGTCTGTCTGCCTGCGTGTCCCCCCGACCCCGTCTGGTCTCCCGCCTTGTGACTAGTGTGAAAGTGCTGGCTTGCGCTCCCCGTTGCCTGCACGACCGGCCTGGCCTCCTCTGTGCCCCGCAGTGACCGCCTCCCTGCTCACCCCCGTCCCTGCTGCCGCCCCCCTTGCCCCACAGCCCTGGTAGCGGAGGCAGCCCGGAGGCTGGCTTGGGGTGGCGCTCTCGCAGCTGGCTCGGGAGCTGCTCCCCGTGCACCCATCCCCGGGGGCCTGCTCCCTCCTCACCTGTGGGCCCTGCAGTTAGAAGGGCAGCACGGGCCCCACAGGGGCCGCTGGCCTTTGTGCCGCGTGGGGTGTTAGCGGTGTTCTGAGCCAGGTCCTGCCGGCGTTCCTCCCATGACACCACCGGGATGCCTGCCCGCTTGCTGCCTACTCCCCGGTTAGTTTCGGGTTCTCCATTTGGGCTGGCGCTTCCTTCTGTGACTCTTTCCCCACTCCGTCCCCTGCTCTGCAGAAAGCCCCGGGTCGGCACACATGCGCTGGGTTGAGTGGTCAAGCTGACCGTCTCCGCTCTACTTCTGCCAAGGGCTTTAGTCTTGAAGGCCCGCCTGGTCCCCCAGCTTTCTGATGGTGGCCTGGTTGCTTTTCCAGAGCCCCTCCTTTAGTGCTTCAGGGGACAGCAGGCGTTTCCCTGGGAGCATCCCCGCCTGGACTGGAGGAAGAGCGTTAGGTCTTTCTGCCTTAGCCCTGAGGCACTGCGCGTCAGCTGGCAGAGGTCAGGGGGTGGACGTCCCAGCTCGGTGTGCGGGCCCCGCCACGTGGCTCTGAGGCCAAACGACAGCCGTTGGGGCATTTTGCTCTTTTTGTGCAGGTGAGGATTCGAGGAGGCTGTCAGGGCAGGACGTGTTCTCTGCTTAGTGAACGTCTTACGGGCAGTTAGGGAGCAGGCCTCGGCCTCGCTGTGCTGTGCGTGTTTCCCGAGTCCTGGAGTAGCCGGTGCTGCCGTGCGCTTTTTGTCTCCATCCTGTGCTCCCTCCCTTCCGTCTCTCTTCCCTTCCCACCTCTGTCCCTTATCTGCTGCTTCCTCCGAGGACAGTCTTTGCTCCATGCCGCTCTCGGCCTCGGCTCTCCCGTAACCCTGCCCCTGTCACGCACATTGTCCGGAAGCAGACCTCAGCCTCCCTGGGCTCCCTGTGCCCCACCCTGGCCTCCCACATCTTCGACACATGTCACTGACTTGGGGGCTTGTCCGAGGTGACCTGCTCCCTCATGCCCGACGCCCCTGTGAGGCAGGGCTCCCCCGGCCTCTAGCTCTTACCCTGACCCGATTCGCCAGGGCCCTAGTGGGGCAGCCCAGGGCGGTGGTGGCTGGCTCCCGCCAGCCTCCAGGCCCTGCCACTTTCCTCCTCTGCTGCCCCATGGACCCCAGGCCAGGTCCCGACACCGCAGGGGTTCCCAGCTCCCGCCTGCTGCCCGCCCCTGTGCCCCGCTCCAGAGCAGCCCTCAGCAGCCCTCTCTGTCCTTAGGCCACGAATGGCGGCAGCAGCGCCTTCAGCGACTACTCCTCCTCAGTCCCCTCCACCCCCAGCGTCAGCCAGCGGGAGCTGCGCATCGAGACTGTGGCGGCCTCCTCCACCCCCACACCTGTCCGCAAGCAGTCCAAGCGGCGCTCCAACATCTTCACGGTATGTGCCCTGTGCGCCGCCCTCGCGCCGGCCCGGCTGCCGGCACTGGCGAGGCAGGGCCCAGCCCCCAGCCGGGGGGGTGGGGCGGGCAAGAGCCACAGACACTGGGCCACGGGCAGCCCGAGGCAGGAAGATGCCATCTACACAGACACACACCGCTTCTGTAGGCTCCTTCCCAGTGCCCTCCTGCACATCCAGACTCTTCTAGACGGTTTCTCTGAGCCCTCAAGGGGCTGCTTGCAGCATCCTTACACAGACCCTCCTGCCTCGGCCGCATACACTTCCGCCTCTCTCTCTGACCCATAGGGCTTCTTGGCCAGCTTGAGGGCTCTTTGGACACGTCTGCTCTAACACCCCTCACGCCCTCGATTCCACAGTTGTGGATCAAGCCCCCACGGTTTTTTGCCCAAGGCTACGTGAAGGGTTAGCTGGCGGAGCCAGAACCAGGGCTCAGGCCTCCTTGTCCGCATTCCGCTCTTTTCCCCTGACCTTATGCTTCCCACCCACCGCTGCAGGTGGTCCACCAAGGGCTTAGACGTCTTTCCCCACTCCTCGGCTCCTGAGGCCTAGCCTGTGCCTCACCACCCAGCCTCGGGCCCCGTACAGGCTCGTACTCTCCCCTCCTCACAGACCTCACACTGGGGACCCCGTGCCTTCAGCTAGGGGCCCAGGCCCTCGGCCCTTAGGCGCCCCCAGTCTGCTGGCTGTCCACGCCCAGCATGTGAGACACAGTGCCCGCCCACACTCTCACCCTCCAGCTGGGACGTGGCTGGGCCCTTCTGGGAGTCTCGGGTCAGACGCAGGTGGGTGAGCTGCCTGTGTGGATTCGCAGGAGGTCCCTCGGTGCTCTCGCGTCAGTCCGTGCGCCTATTTCTGAGCAGCAGGGCTTGGCTCTCAGCCTGGTCCTGTGTCCAGCTGGCCGGGCAGGCCCTGCCAGGCTCTCAAGAGCCCCCACCCCCCACCCCCAGACAGAGCCAGTGCCCCCAGGCCTCGTTCCTTCATTCTCGCCTCCGCCTGCCCAGCACCTCGCTGCCTGGTCTGCCCACCTCCGTCCCCCCCTGTGCCTGCCACACGGCCCCTCCTCGTCCCTGCTGACAGCCGCTGCCGTGCATTGCACTGCCCCAGCCCCGAGCCTGCCTAGACTTGAAGTGTCTTGTTTCTGTTCGTGCCCATCGAGCCACACACCGCCCTGGGCTGCCTGCTTGTGCCCGCGCCCGCTGCCGCAGAGCCCCGCCACCCCCCCGGTGCCTGTATGTAGCGACTGCTGCCCGCACTTCTGGCACCCACTCCCTCCACCCCATCCCAAACTTCCCACTTCCTCTGCTGCTAGGCCTGCTGTCCTCCCTCTGCCGCCCTCTGTCCGCCGTCCATGCCCGGCTCATGGCCTCCTCGCCGCGGCCCCCCATGCTCCCGGCCCTGTGCTCCCTGCTGCCCGCTCCGCTGTGCTCCCTCCGCCTGTCAGCCTCCCCCAGGTCCTTCCACTCTCTCATCCTCACTGTGGCGACCTTAGTTTTTCTTTTCATCGTTTCCATGGTGACCTCCCTTGCGCCATTGTCCATGAGGAGGCCTCGAGACCTGTCCGTTCCTAGGCGTGCGTCTCGGGACCTCCCCCGCTCTCATCGTCGCTGTTGGGGCCACCTCCTCGCCCTCATCCCCCTCCCCAGCAGAGCCATGCCTGCTCCGTGGCCGGTGTCCTTGTGACCCACCCCCTGGATGTGGCCATCGATGTCCCCAGTCTCCCCCATGACCTCATGTACTCATTTTGTTGCCACTCTTGCCCCGCTTCCCGTCCTGGGGGGCTGCCCCTCTGGGCTCCCAGGGAATCCCCTGGTGGCTGGGGGCCTCTTGGCTCACCAGTGTGGCCGGGGCAGGCTGTGCCCCACTCCCCCCAACCAGCTCTTTGGTCCGGGGACCTGGTGGCAGCAGAGGCCCATCCACCTTCCTCCTCCCTGGGCCGAAGGGGCAGAGGCTGTGGCGCCCAGGAGAGGCCTGGGGCAGGTGCTGACCCTGGAGCTGTGGGCAGTGGCCTCTGGCCCGGTTCTTCCTACTCCCGTGGTTGTGCGCCCCCCACCTGCACCTGCAGGCCTGTGCCCCGGGCTCCTGGCGACCTGGGAGGACAGGAAGGGATGGGGGCCCCGGCCGCCCAGCGGCGAACATTCCCCGATGAGCTGGACTGCCCAGCGGCCCCTGCCGCCGCCTCGTCCTCCTCCTC
>NW_027399625.1:0-5716 GCF_003265705.2 Callorhinus ursinus
TGGAAGACCTATCTTGCTGAGAAGCTCTTGGCCTAGTTCCATTTATCAGAGGCCAACCTTGTACCTCTTGGGAGGGTCCTCAAACACATCAAAGTCTAAGGGAACAAGGTCCAGTTTCCTTATACATATGTGTAAGAGTTCTGGTTTCCTTTTTATGGACCTACCTCTTTTCTCCAGATGAAAGAAAGTCTACTTTTTTGGAGGGAAACCATACCTTCCCACAAGCATATACCCATAGGTATAGGTGATAGCCTTATTTCATAAAATAAATAAAATTCTAGTCATATCAAAGATATTGCTAGTGACAGGTATGTAATTTCATATAGAGGTGTGCACTTCTATGCAGACCGCTAGCTATTCTGAAATATGTTGATGCTGAATAGGAGGGAAAGAAATAGAAACAGGGAGTATAAATCACTCTTTGGAGGAAGGCAACAGTGAAGAGTACCTTGACAGAGTACTTTAGAGAAGCTGAGGTATAGGAAGAATGAAAGTATTTCAGGATGGAGGTACTTTAGAATTTCATTGGCAGCAGGAAAAGACAAGCAGAAAGTGAGAAATTTAAGGCAGAACTGGGAATAATAGATGGAACAGTGTCCTGGACCCTAGATAGGATAAGGTATGGAAGATAAAAATTTCTAAAATAAGCAGGATTTTAGAATGAATGGATTAAGGGTGAGGTGAGGGTAAGGAATGAAAGTTAACAAAACCCGTTTTCTAAAACAGCATGAGGTCCGGTCATCTGGGAAAATGGGGGAAACAGGGAAGAGATTGGAGCTTGGAAAAGGCTGGCAAAGGTTTGTTTCTCTGATGAAGTATTTTCTCCATACCTTAGAATCTTGAGCAATACTCCTGTAGAGAGATGTCATTTCCTGTACATTAACCCTCTGAAGATAACTGGTTGGTTGTCTGAATCTTTTTTCTATCCCTCTATTATATAAATTTCATTTCTGCCGCAGGGCCAGCCTGGAGATGCCTTCAAATGCCAGATTCCTGAGCCTCTTGTGCAGTAGGACTGTTTCGCCCACCTGATGAAAAACTCCCAGGATTGGTTTAGGCTTCTCTGATACTCCATCCTGCATGCTGAAAAAACTGAACAAACTAGAAAGAGGATTGATACTGTTATAAATGCACAGTCATTGGGGCACCTGGGTGGCTCAGTTGGTTACGTGTCCGACTCTTGATTTCTGCTCAGGTTGTAATGGAGTCGTGGGAGTGAGCCCCATGTGAGGCTCCGAGCTCCGTGCAGAGCCTGCTTGAGTTCTCTCGCTCCCTCTCACTCCCCCATCACTCATGTTCTCTCTCTCTCAAATAAATGAATAAATAGAATCTTTAAAAAAAATTTTTAAAAGGGGCGCCTGCGTGGCTCAGTCAGTTGGGCGTCTGCCTTTGGCTCAAGTCAGGGTCCCGGAGTCCAGGGATTGAGCCCCGCATCGGGCTCCCTGCTCAGCGGAGATCCTGCTCCTCCCCCTGCCCCTCACCCTGCTCATGCTCTCTCTCTCTCTCACTCACTCTCTCTCTTGCTGTCTCACTAAAATAAATAAAATCTTTTTTAAAAAAATGTAAAAATAATAAATAAATTCACAGTCATCAATCTCACCGAGTTATTAATAATGCTCAGCAATCTGTAATTATCCAGTGCAGTTTTCTACCAAATATAAGAAATTAATTCAGTTCATCTATATTATTATTTGATTATCCATTTATTCAACAAATATTAATTGAGTATCCAGTATATATCAAATTCCTTCCAGACATTAAGAGTATGGGTCAAATAATATTGATAGACAAGGTCCCTGTTGAAATGGGGACAGACAAGAACCAAAGAAATAATTTCAGATAATGATAAGAGTATGAGAGAAATTAAAACAGGGAGGTATGGTAAATGATGGATGGGGAGAAGGGCAACATAGACAGCCTGCTCGAAGGAAGCCTCTCTGAAGAACAGGCTTTGAGCTCAGACCTGAATGACAAGAAGGAATCTGGCATTTGAAGACATCTGCAGGTAGGCCCTACAGCAGAAATAAAATTAATATAATAGAGGAACAGAAAAATGACCTAATATGGCTGGAGCTTAGTGAATCAGGGGAATAGTGGTAGAAAGAAGGCAGGAAAGAGGGAGAGATAGGCGCCAGATATAGTTTTGATACCTGTGTGAAGAATGAATTGTACATTAAGAATGAATCAGTAATACCGATTAAGAGACAATAAGCTGGGGTACCAGGCTGACTCAGTCAGTAAAGCATGTGACCCTTCATCTTGGCATTGTGATTTCGAGCCCCATGTTGGGTGGAGAGATCACTTGAAAAAAGCAAATGAAATCTTTTTTTATTTTTTATTTATTTATTTTTTTAAAGATTTTATTTATTATTGACAGAGAAAGACAGCGAGAGAAAGAACACAAGCAGGGGGAGTGGGAGGGGAAGAATCGGGCTCCCCACTCCAGAAGGAACACAAGCAGGGGAAGCAGGCTTCCCACTGAGCAGGGAGCCCAATTCGGGGCTCAATTCCAGTGCCCTGGGATCATGACCTGAGCCGAAGGCAGACGCATAACGACTGAGCCACCCAGGCGCCCCTAAGATCTTTTTCTTTTTAAGTTTTATTTGTGTATTTGAGAGAGAGAGGGCATGAGAAGTGGGGAGGCTCAGAGGGAGAGGCAGGCTTCCCGCTGAGCAGGGAGCCGGACATGGGACTGGATCCCAGGTCTCCAGGATCATGACCTGAGACAAAGGCAGTTGCTTAACCGAGTGAGCCACCCAGGCGCCCAAGTAAATAATTTAAAAAAAGAGAGAGACATACTGCAATAGATGAAGTGACAAATTATGATGGTTTTGACAAGGGTGAGGCCGTTGAGAGTGGAAGAAATCTGGGTATATTTTGGAGGTAAAACTGACCATACTTCCTGCTGTGTTAAATGTGGAAGGTAGGAGAAAGAGAAATCCTGAAGAGCTCCTAGCATTTTGGCTTTTGCAAAAGGGTGCATGGTGATAGTGTTTACAAAAATGGAGAAGACTAAGGAAGGAAGGAAGCGATCTGAGGATTTGGAAGAGGAATCAGTGCTTCTCTTTTGGCCATGCTTAGTTTGAGATGCCTTTTAGCCACTGAAGTAGAGCGAGCAGACAGGCAATAGACGGATGACTCTGGCAATCAGATCAGCAGTGAGAAACTCATTACCTTACAAGGCAGCCCGTATTTGGAGAGCTTTAATTACTAGGAACTTCTTTCTATGACATTGAGATGATTAAAAATGTAATATAAATGGGATACCTACTTCAATTTGGGATTACTGAAAAATGCGTATTTTGGGAAGCACAACAAATCTGTGAAGAAAATTATCATGTCGTCTGCCATACTCTGATTCTCTAAGCTAAATAACACTAGTTCCCTCAGCTGCTCTTCATTACCTTGTTTCAAGATACTTCATCATCCTAGTCATGTCATTTTTCTTTTAAGATTTTCTTCATTTATTTGACAGAAAGAGACACAGCGAGAGAGGGAGAGTCATGTCTTTTGTAAAGTAGGATGTCAAGGACTAAAGTGATCCGGAGAACATATCCCCTACACAGGACTAATATCCCTCTAATTTGTTATTCTTTCAAAAACATGTTTGTTCACTTTTTCTTAAAAAGATGCTATTTATTTATTTGAGAGAGAGATAGAAAGCAAGAGTAAGGGGGAGGCGCAGAGGGAGAGGGTGAAGCAGACTCCCTGCTGAGCAGGGAGCTCAATCCCAGGACCCTGCGATCATGACCTGAGCCAAAGGCAGACACTTAACCAACTGAGCCACCCAGGCGCCCCGATGTTTGTTCACCTTTTATAATTTGTCAGTTTCCTTTCTTGCTGTCAGTAGTGTGTTAGGGCCCCTGCATGTGGCATAAGACATCTCTTCTAATTTTCTTTTAATACAGTGTTGCTGATTTGGAAATCAGATAACGAACTTATGCTTTGTATCAGTTATTAACATTTTGTATTGTAGGTTGAGAATATTTTATAGTCATTTAGAGAGAAAGGGTATGGTTTCTTAGAGGGGCCAACAGAGCCCTCCTATGAAGAAGGCTTTGCACTCTAGTGAAACAAACCTTTTTTCCTTTGTTTTTCATAGCTTACATTCAAAATAGGTTAGTTTGGGACGCCTGGGCGACTCAGATGGTTAAGCGTCAGCCTCTGGCTCAGGTCATGATCCCAGGGTCCTGGGATGGAGTCCTGCGGAGGCTTCTCCCTCTGCCTGCTCCTCCCCCTGCGTGTGCACTCCTGCGTGTGCACTCCTGCGCGTGCACATGCACGCGCACGCTCGCTCTCTCTGATCAATCAATCAGTCAAACCTTGAAAAACAAAAACGAAATAAGTTCGTTTTCCGAATAGTTGAGTTCCAAATGGGTGAGGTCTTGCAGTCTTTTACACAAGGATCTCATGAGAGATTTCCTAAGGGAATGGTTCTCACTCAGCAGGATTTTGCTCCCCAGGGACCCTTGGCATTTTTCTAGGGACATATCTGGTTGCTGTGACTGTGGCAAAGAAAATGCTACTGGCATCTAGTGAGTAGAGACCAGGAATGCTGCTAAACGTCTCACAGGGCACAGGCTAACCCCAATAACAGAGAATTACCTGGCCCACAATAGTACCTAGATTTTTTTTCCTATTTTTTAAATTATTATGTTAATCACCATACATTACATCATTAGTTTTTGATGCAGTGTTCCATGACTCATTATTTGCGTATAACACCCTAGATTTATTTTATTTTTTTAAAGATTTTATTTATTTATTTGACAGAGATAGAGAGAGAGCACAAGTAGGCAGAGAGGCAGGCAGAGGGAGAGGCAGAAGCAGGCTCTCCACCRAGCAGGGAGCCCGATGCGGGACTCAATCCTGGGACTCCAGGATCATGACCTGAGCTGAAGGCAGTCGCTTAACCAACTGAGCCACCCAGGCACCCATAACACCCTAGATTTTAAAACCTTGGTCTGTGGTATTTCTCTGATTTTTTTTTCTTTTTTTGGCTAACCTTATTGGAGAAAAGGTTAGTAAGAGTTAGGTGAAAAATTGACACAATATAAACTTAATGAATTAATTCTGCATCCAATTAATCACTCCTCTTTCCTTTTATTGCATGCCAACCATCTATTAGTAATCTTTCTAGAACTTAATGGGAAAATAATGAAGCACTACTTTTTCTCACTTTGAAAAATTTTCGTACCTCCCAGGTTTTTCTTTGTTTTGTTTTGCTTTTTAAGTTTATTTATTTGTCTTTTTAGTCATCTCGGCAGCCAACATGGAGCTCAAACTTATGACCCCAAGACCAAGAGTCACATGCTCTTCCAAGTGAGCTAGCCTGGTGCTCCTGTAATCTTTTGTCTCCCAGGCTCCATAATTGTTAGAATATTAACAAGTGTAAAAAAAAAGAGAATATTAAGTAGTGTTCAGTGATCAAATTTGGGCATTTTTTATGCTTTTTATTTAAAGGAAAAATTTACTCTCACTTTTCTCATTGCCCTTCCTGGCCTTTAGTTTCTCTTCCCCATATCTCATTCATTTTTTCCTTTAGAGAGGTCATGTTTCTTGAGAAGAGGATAATCCTGCTTTTCTTCGGTCACCTCTCCATATTAGATAAATACAATACAAGGTAAACCGGAAGCTTTGTGGCCCTCATCTTTCAGGTGCCCCAGTGAGGCATGCAGCTATTTTGGGATGCGGCTATGCTCATCAAGCTCCCTAG
>NW_027399625.1:5726-8027 GCF_003265705.2 Callorhinus ursinus
CCTTGTCTTTGTTCTAAAAATAGAAGTGAGAGAAGATGGATTGCAGAAAGTGCTTTCCACCACCCCCGCACCAGGTTGGTTTCTCTCCAGAAAGCCTTCTGACAAACAGTGGATAGGATAGTGAAATGAAAGAACAGAGTTTGGGGTTCAGGGGTACGGTTGGGCGAAGCAACGGAAGGAGGAGATTAGAAAAAGCTCAGAACGAAGAGAGCGTATTTTAGTTGGGACAAAGTGTGTAAGCTAAAAGTGACACGTCTGGTATCTCTGAAGGACAAATAGTCCTATAAAACAGGAAAAGATGCGTTAAGATTTTACTTCATTTCCCACCTAAGGGCATAGAGTCAAAGTAGCATGTGTGGTATTTAAAGACTGCGGCAGCATCGCCTGAACTTGCTTTTCCAGCATTGTCTCTCCCTAGACTCCTATAGGCACCCTGCTCTTCAGCTAAATTGGTCAAAGCCCTATTTCCCGACCTTCTGCCCAAACTTCCTACCGCCATACTTTGCCGGGGCCATTCCATTTTCCTGAAATGCCCTTCGGTAATCTCTACCTCTCTTCTCCCCTCTCTCAGTCACCTGTCCAGACCTAGTCCAAATTCTATCTTCATGAAGGCTCTCTGGATTCTTCCCACGTGAACAGAATCTCTTAACACTTTGGCTTCCTTCAGAACTTTTTAGTCTTGTCCCCTCAATGGCCAGATTGTAACTAACTTGAGGGGAGGGACTTTGGGTCTTCTGCATTATTTAGTAGAATGCTGTGCATTTTGTAGGCTCTCTGAATACATATTTATGTATGTATCTTCATTTTTCTCAACATTGCCTTTTTAAAAACTCATTAAAATTTTTCTGTATTCAGGGGCACCTGGGTGGCTCAGCCGTTAAGCATCTGCCTTCGGCTCAGGTCATGACCGCAGGGTCCTGGAATTGAGCCCCGCATTAGGCTCCCTGCTACGTGGGAAGGCTGCTTCTCTCTCTTCCACTCTCCCTGCTTGTGTTGCCTCTTGCTGCCTCTCTCTGTCAAATAAATAAAATCTTAAAAAAATTTTTTCTGTATCCATGGGGCACCAGGGTGGCTCAGTTGGTTGAGCATTGGCCTTTGGTTCAGGTCATGATCCAGGGTCCTGGGATCAAGCCCCACATCGGGCTCCCTGCTCAGCAGGGAAACTCCTTCTCCCTCTTCCACTCCCCCTGCTTGTGCTCTCTCTCTCTCTCTGTGAAATAAATAAATGAAATCTTTAAAAAAAAAAATTCTGTATTCAGAAAACCATCGTTTCTTATTGTTTTTATTAGATATTATCTTATCCAAAGATGAAGGGGTCCAGGTAAGCATGGAGCTCTACGTGAAAACGTAAAATGTAATTGAAAGAAGCCAAGTTTCTGGCTAGGGTGTGGGGACAAACCTGACTTTAGGAAAAGGGAGATATTGGAAAAGAGAATGGGATTGACAAAATGAGCATTAAGATGGTGGCTTGTGGGTGCCTGGGTGGCTCAGTTGGTTAAGCGACAGCCTTCGGCTCTGGTCATGATCCTGGAGTCCCGGGATCGAGTCCCGCATCGGGCTCCCGGCTGAGCAGGGAGTCTGCTTCTCCCTCTGACCCTCCCCCCTCTCATGTACTCTAGCTCATTCTCTCTCTCAAATCAATAAATAAAATAGTAAAAAAAAAAGATGGTGGCTTGTAACCTGGGAGTAATGGAAAGAAAAGAAGAAAGAGCAAGAAAGACAAAGAACTGTAGAAATTTTGAGATACAAATATTGAAAAGAGGGAAGGAGGAATACTCGAGAGACCAAAAGGGTTAGGTCTAAGGGAAAGGTCTGACTTAGCCTTTGTTGTCTTTGGGAGATGCCTCGCAGAAGACCACAAGCAAGAAAAGGAAGTGAAAAACAATACAGAAGTCAGGTTACCCTCTGTATAACCTCCCACTGGACCCTTCCTTGGAAATAAGAATGACTCAGGAAGGCATAGGAGGATAAAGAAACACCTTTCCAACTGCCGCTCTTCTCGGTGACGTTCTGTGTGAGGCTGTTTTCACCAGGATCCGGTGTGATCTGGTTCGGCCCCTGACTCTGTGTCTCCCCTCCTGCGTCTCCACATGTATTTCAGGTCCCTGGCTTTGCTTATGCCTGTGCACCTCTAACTGTGGGCAGTATGTCCCCATCCATCTCTGTACGTAAGTGGTTGATGGCATCTTATTACCTATGCCTCAAGTCTCATCTGTGTCTGTGTCTTTTTCTTTTGTCTTAATCTTGTATTTGCCTCTCTGCCCTCTTTCCCATTCTGCTTCTGTCACAGTTTTTCTTACC
>NW_027399626.1:0-7350 GCF_003265705.2 Callorhinus ursinus
TGCACAAACAATGAATCATGGTACACTACATCAAAAGCTAATGATGTAATGTATGGTGATTAACAAAACAATAAATAAAATTTAAAGGGGGGAAAAAAGAGTTATCAGCAATGTCGACAATAGTGAAACTATTAAAAGAACCAAGATGTCCATCTACAGGTCAATGGAGAAAAATGTGGTATATATATCTATATATATATAGATATATATATATACAGTGGAATATTTTTAGGACACACTGTTATCCCAGTGACTTTTTAGCCATGGTTAAGCTGGGATGGAGGGCTCATGGCTTGATGGCTCCCAGGTGACCAAGGGAGCAATGGACACATTGCTATAGTGCAGAGTTGCACTGTTAGTCTCCAGGACCAAGGGGATATGGTGAACCCTCTGAGCATGTGCCTGCCTGGACTAGCACAGAACTGAGTTGTTGGTCTCCAGGTCCAAAAGCCCATTGTGAGAGTTCTGTTCAGATTCCTGCTTGCCATAGCACAGAGTTGTGTTGTTGATCACCAGGTCCAAGGGCACATGGGGAGCCCACTATCAAGGTGCCTGCTTGGCTTAGACCAGAGCTGAGTTGTTTGTCTCCATGTCCAAGGACACAAGGTAGGCCTATTATCCTGGTGGCAGTTTGGCTTAACACGGAGATGAGTTGTTGGTTTCCATGTCCAAGGGTACATGGTGATCTATCTGTCAATGTGCCTGCTCCACCCATCATAGAGCTGAGAAGTTGGTCTCCAGGTGCAAGGGCATGTGGTGAGGCAACTCACCAGGTAAATTCTTGGCCAAATGCAGAACTGTGGAACAGGTCTCCAGGTCTAAAGGCACATAGTGATTACATTGTCCAGGTGAGTTCTTGGCAATGTGCTGAGCTGGGTTGGTAGTCTCCAGGTCCACGGGCATACGGTGAGCCTGCTGCTGAAGTACATACCTGGAATAGTGCAAATCTGCATTATCGGTCTCCAGGTCCAAGGGCAGAAGGTGAGGTCAATGTCCAGGCAACTTCTTGGCCTAATGCAGAGCAGTGTAACAGGGCTCCAGGTCCAAAGGCACATAATGATCCCATTCTCCTGGTGAATACCTGGCAATGGGTGGAGTAGTGTTGGAAGGCTCCAGGTCTAAGGGCACATGGTGAGCCTTCTGTCCAAGTTCCTGCTTAGCCTAGTGCAGAGCTGTTTTTTTGGTCTCCAGGTCCAAGGGCAAATGGTAAGCCTGTCGTCCAGGTGCCTGCTTTGCATAGCAGAGTGCTGAGATTTTGGCCTTCAGGTCGAGGAGCAGATGGTGAACCCACTGTCAAGGTGCTTTCTTGGCTTAGCCCAGAATGGAGTTGTTGTTCTCCATGTCTGAGGGCACAAGGTGTTCTCTCTGTCCAGGAGCTTACTTGGCTTAGTGCAAAGCTATTTTGTTTGTGTCCCTATCCAAGGGCCCATCTTGAGCCTGTTGCCAGGTGTCTGCTTGGCCTAGCGCACAGTAGATATGTTGGTCTGCAGGTCCAAATGCTCATGTTGGGCCTGCTCTCCAGTTGCGTCCTTTTCCCAATGCTGAGCTGGGATGCAGGGCTCATAATATTTGGCACTTGGAAAGCCTGATGTTCTCTGGACTTACTTGTCTTATGCTGTACTGTGCTGGCCAGTTTGTGGTATGAGGGTTCCTGGTCCACCCCGTGTCTATGTGACTCTGCCCAGTGTCAAATGGGTTCAGGGGGCTCCCAGTCTTTGGGTAAATGGTGGGTGCTATGTTCTGGGGACTGAATTTCTCTATATTCTGCTCTGTTCGAGTGTTAGTGTTCTGTGGCCTCCTGCTCAGCAAGGTGTCTGGGGCATTAGTGTTTCCAATGCTGAGCTGGATTAGAGAGTTCATGGTCTGAGGGCCTGTGTTTCAAGGACTCTCACTGTGTCTGGCAATGTGGTGATTCCTTCTCCCAGAACTTACTTCTTTCCTCAAACCCCCTCTCTGCGTGGTGTCTGGAGGCGTTGTACACATTGTGCACATCTGGGCCAGCTGGATGTTCAGGGCATTCATGTGCCCTGTGCTGAGCCAATTTGGAGGGCTCCAGAGTATTTGTGTGCCCAGTGCTCCCTCAGGACATGCTCAGCTTTCGTGTGTTGAGCCTGGTTGTGACCCCAGTGGTGTGGGGCCCAGTTGGCTGAGAATCCACTGTTCTCTGATTCCTAGTGCCCCACTCCCATATGCCAAATGGGAGTGTATCCCTGAGCAGCAGGTCCAACCTCACAATGGGAAACAGACCCGGCAGTCACCGGGTGCAGTTGTGGGGACACTCAGGACCACAGAGGGTCACAAAGATAGGTGGAAACATGAAGGCAGAATGCAGAGTGTTGGAGAGAGGTCTGGGGCAGGAGCAGTGGGCATGGCCTGACCATGAGCAGGGGCAGAAAACAGGGCAGAGAAGTCGAAGAATAGCAGGATGAGCTGTGACTGTTGCACCATCTCTCACCTCAGTGCGGCCTGGGCTGTTGCCATGTTCTTATAACAGCCCTGGGGCATCACAATGCCTTCTAGGGATGTCACCACCATGCCCTGGCCAATCACTAGGGTGTTGTCAGGTTGGCTTCATTCGGTGGCCAATCACCATGAAGTTTGGCTGGCCAGTGACTGATGGCTTCTCAATGATCTTCATGACATCATTGCCTAGAAACCATGTTTTAAGGAAAACAGGTGAATTTCCCTTCATGGTAAGAAATTAATATTTGGGATGTATTTTAATGAATTTCATGGTGAGCCTGAAAGACTCGACCATACAAAGCTATATGTTACACCCAGAGTCACCATTCACTGATATGCTGACACTGATTTTAAGGAAGACATGGGCCATTAGACCCCATGAAAGATCACACTTGTGGGGTTAGTAGGACAACACTGTAGTAGAACAAACGCTACTGTCAACTCATCCATCACAGTTTAAATATAAGTCTAGAAATGGGTAGAGATTGTGTTTGGTACATCTTCCCACAATAAAAAGAAACCTGGAAATGATGAAGCTGTGTCACAAGTCATTGCCTCATTGCCAGAATGACATTCAGCTCTCCTAGAAGGGGGACAACCAATTCTAGCCTGTCACCAGGTTCACAGTCTTCATAGCCAGTACCCAATCAGATAGTACTGGAGGAGGCTTTAAGTTTGTCTCCTCCCTCCGATATAACTGCAAATTACCAAGTCATTCTGAAGACCTCAGAAATGAATCAGAGATTAAGAATATAAATGCTACAAGTTGACAAGTAAAAAGCGCCCACTGTTTGGAAGGGGGGAGGTGTGGAGATTTGAATCTGGTGTGACACAACTGAGAATGTAGCTGAGGGGAGGGAGTCAGCCTGAGGAGTCTACTGTAAAGTAATATGAGTACCGGGGTGCAAAATTTCATCTTTTAGAAATCTGGTAAAGAAAGTGTGTTTTATATATATAATGGAATATTACTCAGACAACAAAAAGGATGAAATCTTGCCATTTGAAGGACATACATGTATTATGTTAAGGGAAATAAGTCAGTGAAAGACAAATACCATATGATTTCACTCATATGTGGAATTTAAGGGAAAAATGAACATTGGGAGAGGGAAGAAAAAAATAAAGTATGATGAAAAGAGAGAGGGAGGCAAACCATACAAAACTCCTCTGTAGGGAACACACAGGGTTGCTGGTGTGTTTGTGGCTGGGACATAGGGTGATTGGGTGATGGACATTAAGAAGGGTACTTCATGGAATGAGCACGAGTGTTCTATGCAACTGATGCAATCCTAAATTTAGTCTCTGAAATCTAAAAAAAAAAAAAAATGAAATGTGTTCAGGAAACTTCCATATTTCTTCTGCACTGGCACATAGCAATCTCCCATTAATTATTTGTTGAAGGGCTGAGCTGGCAGATAGAGCTGTCTCCTCCCAGAGCAGATGTACAGGGTCTGGAGCTCAGGGGAGAGAAGATTAAGAGCAGAGAGGTGCTCTCTGAAGCCAGGGGATGGATGGGCTTCCCCGTGAGGACCGTGAAGAGAAGAGCATGTGGGCTAGGACTGAACACAACCAAAGGGGCTGCACAGGAAAAAGCCCGGAAAGGAAGCTGAAAGAGAAATCAGTGAAGAAGGGAAGTGGAAGTAAATTATCACAGATGGGAAGAGCGGGGTGTGTCCAGAGACCAGAGTTACCTGCAGCCCCTAAACTGGCTGAGTGACGCTGATTGCAGCTGGATTGCATTTGGATTTCTGTGACTCTCAGACAAACCCAATTCTGTTTTATATATATTCTTTCTGACTTCTTATTTTTTTAATTGAAGCTGCGTTGACAGAAAATATCGTGTTAGGTTCAGGTGGACATTATAGTAATTGGACAAGATTTTACCTTATCCTACAGGCACCACAAGTGTAGTTTTAATCTGTCCCCTGAGACACTGTTACAATACCATTGACCACATTCCCTATGCTGTGCCTTTAATTCCCGTCAGGTGTTGATACCATTAGGGGAAGCCTGTGTCTCCCACTCCCCTTCACCCATTTCTCCCATGCACCCCTCGCTTCCCCTCTGGCAACCATCAGTTTGTTCTCTGTATTTATAGGTCTGATTCTCTTTTTTGTTTGTTGGTTTATTCATTTGTTTTGCTTTGCAGATTCCACATAGGAATGAAATCCTATGGTATTTGTCTTTCTCTCTCTGACCTATTTCACTTGTTTTGCCCTCTGGGTCCATCCATGTAGTTCCAAATTGCAAGATCTCACCCTTTATTGTTATGGCTGAGTAATAATCAATTGTGTTTAGATACCACCTCTTCTTTATCCATTCATCTGATATTTTTGCAGATAGTATGTTTTTTTTTAATTCTTCTATCTAAAAAAAAAAAACAAGAAAAAGCACACTACACTAATAACTATATACAGTGTGGACATTTTCAGAGGACTTACATTAGGAAGCATTGTTTCTCTTCATTCCATGACAGTAGTGCATATGCCATAATAATACTTTGCAACAAAAATCCATCAGCAGTCATACAGACATCATGATTTGACATTTCAACACAAGGAGAAAGTCCATGTGTTCCTAGGACTTCCTTACCAGCTGCCTCTTTCCAGTCTAGCAGAGCAGGTCTGCACACATGTTTTAGGAAACATCAGCTTTTAAACCCAGAATGTTTGTTCACATTTTCTCCAAGGTCTGCTCCATGCACAGTGGCCATTTTGCTTCTGTCTCCTTCTGTTTCGCACCTGCGGGCATGAGTATCAGGGCTTGGCGCCTCTCTGACAGGGAAATGGCACCTACGATGCTATCTGCTTCAGTTGTGACCAGCAGCCAGCAGAGGTTAGCCCGCATTGATTTGTCCAGGATTTCCAGCTTAGTGCACTCCACAGCACCCTCAAGACTCTGTTAGTGGTGCCGAGGGCCTCAGTCACAGTGATAGCTTGGTTATTGTGTTTTCTCAGCAGCAAGGTTAGCATCAGACTTGAAATACATATCTACAACTTGTCCTGACTCATGCACTACAGGGAAGGCAGGCATCCATCTTTCTACAGAGACATTCGAGGCTTTCCTGATGG
This sequence comes from Callorhinus ursinus, assembly GCF_003265705.2. Classification (NCBI taxonomy): domain Eukaryota; kingdom Metazoa; phylum Chordata; class Mammalia; order Carnivora; family Otariidae; genus Callorhinus; species Callorhinus ursinus. Next base: position 5,535 of record NW_027399626.1, read on the forward strand.
GAGTGTCTCGGTGGAAGAAGGGATGTTGTGGTGGGTCCAAAACAAACGAGAATTTGGGTTCTGCATCATGAAGGCAGGCTTTGACAGATCAGAAATAAAATGCTGGAGGAACATGAGGATTCTTTTTGTGGTTAAGTGTATAAAGTGCATTTCCACTGATAAGATCAATATCTGGCTATGTGTGGATTATATTTTTGATCATTGAGTGTAGAACATGGAAGAGGCTTGCCTCTGGAGCTATATTGCCTAAAGACTTATGTGTTTCTTGGTGAGAAATCTCCCTCCATGTTTCAATGTTTGTGCTTCTCATTCATAAATCTGTCCCATGCTGAATTATACTAACTCTGTGGTATATTTATGAAATTTGTAATTGCTAACATTCCTACAAAACTTTGTTTTGTGTTCTGCAGTGGCCCTGATGGAACACTATTTGACTGATAAGACAAACAAGCCTTTCTAACTTGTAAAGCCGTATGAGAAACAACACGCTTTAAAGGGGTTGGAATGATGTGGTGAACCTTGTGTGACCTCATGAAGAGCATGAAAACCCACATTCTGAGTCTTGTGCTTCTTCTTCCAATTGGGTAGGAATGTAGGGAGGTAGTGTTTAGGCTGAAGGGCAGCCCTTATCCATTCATCTCTGGTGGATACCTGGGTTGTTTCCATATCTTGGATATTGAAAGTCATAGTACAATAAACGTATGGGTGCATGTATCTTCACATTGAGGGTATCCATGTCAGTTCAGTGAAGCTGAAGTGGATATAACTGGTGTCACAGGGCGCTCTGCGCAGAGGGTGGCTGGAACGGAAATGGATCAGGAGCTGAGATTTCTGGGGTGCTTTACACAGGGGGTACCCTGGCAGGACAGCTGTAGCTGAAGTGGGTGTAGGCTGGGGTGTCCCAGGGCTCTCTGCAGAGAAGGCACTTTGGCACGGTAGCTATAGCTCAACTTCATTCAGGATTCGGAATGGTTCTCTGTGCCCTGGATGTGCTAGAATGATGGGTGAGTCTCAAGTGGGCAAACGCTGTTGTGTCCCTTTGTCTTCAGCACTCTGAGTGTCCTGAGAGAATGTGGGCTGCGGTGTTCTGGGCTTTCCACATAAGGGGTTCCTTGTCAGGGCAGGTGCAGCTGATGCGGTAGTAGCCCAGGAGGTCACATACCCCTCCTTACAAGGAGTACCCAGGAAGTCAGAGTCGTGCAGGCCTGGAGTGTTCTGGGGTGCTTAGCACCTGTGTCACATCGTTTTGTTGTCAGGAGTTGTCACTGATGCTGACCAGGGGCATCCCAGTGTGTGCCATGCTGGGTCTGCCTTGTTGGCACAGGTGGGTTTGAGTAGACTGGGGACAAAGGGCGCATCGAGGTAATAAGCTGTATAGGGTGCTCAGACCCTGCTTCTGTCCATGCTATCAAGGTGAAGGGAAATGTGAGCCATGGTGCTTGCCAGTGCCCCAACACAGAAAGAGATCCAGCAACACCCCCTCCCAATTTGGGGCAGGGGTCTCTTGGGGTGGATCCTTCACATTCTAGTTGCTCTATAAACTGCAGGTTCTTGAGACATTTGTGTGGCTCAGTCAGTTATGTGTCTGCCCTCTGATCATGTCATGATCCGAGGAGGACCATGGGATAGAGTCCCACATCTGGCTCCTTGCTCCCTGGAGAGGCTGCCTCTCCCTCTGCCTGCTGCTCCTCCTGCTTATGCTTGCTCTTCTCCAACTTTCTCTGACAAATAAATCAATGAAGAAATAAAAATAAAATAAACTGCAGCTTCTTTTCTGTGACCCAGGGAAGACCAATCACCTTACAGTCCCCAGAAC
>NW_027399627.1:0-6651 GCF_003265705.2 Callorhinus ursinus
GGGGACAGCAGAGCTAAGCTGAAGGGAGCACAGGGACCGGAAAGAGGCAGCAGGAACCTGGGGGAGAAAGGAGGGTCTCCCCTAAGGGGAGGAAGGGCCAGTGAGGGGGGACATGGGAAAGAGAGGGGCCGAGGGCGTCCCACCGCACGACCCTTCCAGCACCTGGGTGCAGGCCGCACCAGGGCTCACAGGCCTCCCTGGGGTCCCTGAGTCCTGCCAGCATCCTGTGAACTCTGTGGTGGGAGAGGAGACAGGCAGCTTCCCTGCAGGAAGCAGAGGCTGCCCACCACACACTCCCCCGGCTGCCCCCTCGCCCTCACAGGGACGCTGAAATTGTCCCCCGTGTCACCTACCCCGGGCCCTGCCCCACACTCCCACAGGCCAGAGTCCTCCCTCTGGGGGCTGGCTGGGCACTCCCACCACCCCTGCCGGGCCGCTGATCCCCGGAAACCCCCCACCCCGTGCTGGGTCCCAGCTCCTGCCCATCTGCAGGGATGACCTGGGGTGGGGGGTCCGGCCTACAAAGTCCTCAGGCAAGGGTCTCGGTGCTCAGGTCAGGAACCTAGACCTTCTGGGCACAATCAGAACCAGGGCTCTGGGAAATGTACCATGGGACCCGGCAGCCCCCGTGTGCTTCCAGCTTCCCCCCAGAATGTTCTCCAAGCGTGTGGGCCGCATTTCCACATGGCGAGACTCCCGCCCACGGGGAAGGCAAGGCCGGGTCAGTCCTCCACTGTGTCCCCCAGCCGTTCAACAGCACCCAGGAGCCCGGACTCGGGGTCCCACCCCGGCGGGAACCTGGCATGCAAGGACGGGCCAGGCACCGTCCTGCCCTCGAGGAGATCGCAGTCTGGAGCACACGGGGGCGGACCCGGTGACCTCACCTCTCCATCCCACAGACCCCCCTCTATCCGCCCGCATACCCCGCAGTCTGGACTTGGCCCCGCCAGCCGAGGGGACGACTCAGGACGGGGGGGGGTCCATCTTTGTCGCCCCCCCCACCCCCGCCAGGCCGCCAGGCCGCCAGGCCCTCTGCGCTACGCATGCTGGGAGGACAGGCGCGTGGTTGAGAAGAGCCCTCCGCCAGCCGCACTCCTCTCCCTGCACGTCCCTGCCCGGGGCCTGACTGTGAAGAACACGGTTGTGAAGCCAGACGGGCATCACCGGCCAGTTGCACCAGATGGTAACGTCGGTAAGCCTTGGGCCACCCGCCGCCTGTCCGAGAAAGACAAAGTCTTCCGGGGGCATCTGGCTACCGGAGGCAGGAAAAGGGAAGGGACAGAGGGCTTTCTGGGGTCCAGGCAGGTGCTTTTTTGTCTCTGTGTCTCCAACCACTGGGACCAGCCTGGGAAGCTTTTTGTGACCTTTGCTGGTGGCCCCTGGGCAGCCCAGCCCTGAATTCAGCTGGTCCCTGTGGGCACATCTCATGCTTTCCTCTGTGGGGGTTGGGGACATGGTCACCCCTGAGACCCAGAGGCTGCCTGCTCCCTCCCTCAGGCCCCCTATGTGTGATGACTGTCCCCAGGGCCCCCGCCCCAGGTCGCTGATCCTCTGTCCCCCTGGCCACTGGGCTTCTCCCCTGCCCGCGGCCCCTGACCCCACGGGTCCCAACCTGAACCCCTTCTCCTTTAGGGAGCAGCTTTACGTGGCCAACATGGGACCCTCTAACTGGGTGACTCTGCTGAGCCCAGCTGTGGCAGGTGGGGCCTTCCTCCAGAGTGATGCGAGCTCAGGAACACAGGGAGTTTGTTCCAGAATAGTGGCCGGGCTTCGTTTGGGGCTGATCTGCTCCCAGGCCGCCGGCTGGTCCTGTTCCTCCCCTGGCAGGACACCCCAGACGCAGGAGCGCCTGGGGTGGGGGGTGTCCCCAGGCGCCTCTCACAGCCTCCAGTGGGAGAGGAGCTCCAAGCAGGTTGTCACAGGAAAGTCTGTCCAAGCGCACCGAAGCTTCAGCATCCAGTCTTTGGGGACTTCCTCCCACCATCTGTCCAAAATGCCAGAGCATCTATAAAACTCAGCGCCGCAGCCTTCTTGAGAATACCAAACATTTGGAAAGAACCTCAGTGTGCTCCATTAGAGGATCGTTTGGCTCAAGCGAATCAAGGCTTCTCCGCACACAGAAGATTGGGTATGACTCATCCTTTTGAATATGGATGCCGTCCTCCCAGTATTTGAAGAGTATGCGTTCCTTTTATGACATGTTCCAGACTTGGGGGAACGAGTATGACATGCTGGGGCCGGGGGTCGGGAAGCAGGCCTGCAGCTGTGGGCACAGTCGGGTTTCAGGTGCGGGGCAGCGGACGCCCTGCGGGCCAGAGGCCGGCCCCGCTCCCAGGGCTGTGCCTGTCTTCCTCCCTCGACTCCCTTGCCCCTCCTGAGTCTGAGCTGGAAGTCAGCGGTGACAGGTTTTCCCGAACCTTACGGGCCGGCAGGAAACGGGGGGCACGGGGACCAGGCCGGCTGTCTTGTGTCTCTTTCTTAAGTCGGGTGTGGGCACTGGGTGCTCACATGGCGTCCTACTTAAAGCTTTATTTAAATAAACGATTGAGAAAGCATGTGAATGGTGGGCTTATAATGTGACAGGGGAGTGACTTAGATGGTTGGGAAAGTACCGTCTGTGAAAATACAGGACAAGTGGCCTTCCTTTCCGAAAAGTAATGTTTCCTGGAGGAGCTTGTATAACTTCATCTTCCCCTAAAAAGGAGCCCCTTGCTTTTGGCTTTTGAACATCGCATCTGAGATTAGGATGTTGCTTGTAAAATCGCATAAACCTCTATCCTTACGACGGAACCACTCTGGCGAGGCCCCAACGCTGCCCGCCCAGCACGGCCTCCCAGCCCCTGGCTGCTCAAGCTGGGGGCCAGAACGGGCAGGACAGGGGCGGATTTGTGGACTGAGGGATCCCCGGGAGCAGAGACATCCCCTCTGTCCTGCACCGGCCTCATCCTGTGTGGACGCACAGCCCTGTCCCACCTTGTCCTAAGCCCTGGACACTGACCGGTCCCACAGCCCCCGGTCAGCCCCTACTGCTCTCAGTGTGGTCCAGGTCCCCAGTGGGAACCGTGCTTCTGGGGTCTCCCGTCTGCCCCCGTCCGGGGAAGGACACGGCTCTTGTCCACTGAAGGACGCACAGGCTCCGAAGCTGTGCGGTCTGTCCCCCTTCTCTCTTCCCCCAGGAGTGAGCCACGCAGGCTGCAGGAGGTGCTGTGCGGGGGGCAGGCTGCCACTGGGGCCCCGGGAGCCCAGCAGGAGAAGACAGGCACCTGGAGGGGAGCCGGGGAGCAGGGGCCAGGATGGGGGGGGCAGGTGCAGACGGCAGCGCTGAGCTCCCTCTCCTCCTGCCTCCTGGGATAGGGCCCCTAAGTCCACCCCCTGGGGGCAGCCCTGCCTGGCTGGCAGCCCTGCTCCCCCAGCGCCCCGTCCTTCGGCCTCCACGGCAGCCCTGGGCCCCCGGGGTGCCCCTGTCCTCTGCTTTCGACCCTCTCTCTGGGTCACTTCGCTCCCCCAGCTCCTCCCCTTTGGGGTGCCTGCCCTCCCCGACAACGACGGAGCCCCATGCCTGCCCGCTGGCCCAGGGTGCTCTAGCCCTCCCTCTCCGTCCCTCCCTTGTCTCAACCCGAATGATGCCTCTCCCCAGCCCCTTACACTCACTGTGTGAGGCTGGGACACCCCTTGGGCCCTGACAGGGCCGCAGAAATCTGCGAGGAGGGACCGGGGCGCTGCGCTGGGCCTCAGGAAGGCCTGTGCAGACCCACCTGCTGCCAGGGCCCCACTCAGGGGGTGTGGCCTCCACAGAGAAGAGCGCGGGGGCGGGGCCAGGCCTGTGGGGCGTCCGGCCCTGCGGCCGGTCCTGTGTGGGCCCTGACCCTGACCCCCGGGGCTCTGTCCGCAGGGCCCTGGGTCATGAAGGGCCAGAGCTCAGCTTCTGAGCAGGGAAGCCCCTGCCTCCGGCTTCCTCTCTAGGGCAGGGCAGGTAGCAGGGTTGAGGACTGGAGAGCCTGCCGCCCACCCCCAGCCTCCAATGCGCGGGTTCCTCCCCAATATTTGGACTCATTCTTTCTATTCTCTGACAGCGTGGCTGTCCTTTCCGATCAGCGGGCCGCTGACAATAGGATGGGTTGGCAGGCGGGAGGTTTCTGAGCTCTAGAGCCCTCCCGCCCCTCCCCCAGGTGAGGCTTAGCTGATTCTTGCTCCCACCAGAGGGAATCTGGGTGACTGCTACCCTACCTCCCCTTAGGGGCCCACCGCAAAGGGAGAGGTATTTGCAGGCTTGCAAACCTTGGCAAGCCTTTATGTAGCTCTCTGGCCCTCATGACACATTGCCAGAGAGAACCTTTGGTAGAAGAACCTTAAGATTCCCTTTCATGGCTCTGGTATTTGAAATCGAGTAGGGTAATTACTTCTCTAAAAATCGAAAACTCTTCTGACAGCGAGGAGGGCGATCTTAATCATGTATCTTCGGAACCCAAGATAGAGTTTCCACGACAAATAAATCTACTCAGATTTTGTTTGTAAAGACAACTTCCCCTGGACTCGTTGCTTTCTTTGCATCAATCTGGAGATGGTGGTGGAGGGCAAGTTTGCGTTTCTTGGGAGGCAGTGTTTTCTTCTGCGGTTCACAGAGGTGTCCTGTGGTCTTTTTTTTAAGATTTTATTTATTTATTTGACAGAGAGAGACACAGCGAGAGAGGGAACACAAGCAGGGGGAGTGGGAGAGGGAGAAGCAGGCTTCCCGTGGAGCAGGGAGCCCCATGCGGGGCTCGATCCCAGGACCCCAGAATCACGACCTGAGCCGAAGGCAGGCCCTGAACGACTGAGCCACCCAGGCGCCCTGTCCTGTGGTCTTTAGCCAGACTGAGGTCCATCCTTCAGGCTCCCTGCTCCAGGAGGAGAAGGTGGAGTTGCATGGGGCGGGCCGGGGGACCGGTGGGCAGAGGGAGCAGAGAAGGGGTCTGGCTGCCCCAGAGATGGGGAAGGGAGGGGACACAAGAGGTGAGGGAGCAGAGGAGTGGGGGGGGGCGGGAAGGGTGGAGCCGGCTCCCTGGTGGGAGCAGGTAACCCAGTGGAGGCTCTGAGAGGGCAGGAAGAGGCCGGGGGGGGGAGAGGGGGGGGGGGGGCGGGGGAGGTGGCAGGGAGGGAGGGAGGAGCCTCACCCAGAGAATGCGCTGCAGTTTCTCAGAGAATTTCCGACTCTCCATGGCCAGACCTGGCCAGGGCTGGAAGGGGTTTCCCTTGTGGTGCACGAAGGCGGTCCAGGAGTGCTCAAACTCTGCAGCGGGGCGGGGGAGGGCTGAGAGCTGGGCTCTGGGGAGGGCCGCGGGCCACAGGGTGTCTGACTCCCAGGCACAGGCCGTGCTCCTCCCAAGCGCATCCCCATCCCCGCTCTCTGTCCTCCCTTAGCACTCCCCTGACCCCCGGGACGCTTTCTTCAGCCTGGAACCTGGGCCAGCCTGACTCCCCTTCTTCCTGGAAGCCCCACGTCTCTCTGCCCTGTCCACCCACCGTTCTCCCTCCCCTTGCGGACACCCCTGTCCTGCCCCGACGGCTCTCTTCCCGCCGACGCTGCTGTCCTGTGCCGTCCAGGCTCTAGCCTCTCCTCTGCAGGCGGCCAACAGGCCCTACCGCCAGGGACACGGCTCCTGCCCACCCCCCCCGTGCAGCGCCGCCCCGCCCCCGCCGGGCCTCTCCCTGCCCTCTGGCCCCCCACCCCCGGGGAGGCCCACACTGACCCCTGGAGGTCATGATGGCCATGCTGGCCCCAGCCCTCTTCAGGGTGCGCAAGCCCTGGTCATAGTGTCCGCGGGTATAGAGGCGGGAGGCGAAGAGGCTCAGGCTCACGTGGCTGTTCTCCTTCAGGAACTGAGCCATGTCCTGGGCACAGTCAGTGCAGGGGCTCCAGGAGAGAAAGCAGGTGACCCTATAGTGGAGCTTCGGGTCCAGGTCCCAGGACTGGTTCTGCTCCAGCAAGCGGGACTCCGCGTGGCAGGGGACCTCAGGTCCCTGGGCACTCTAAGCACAGAAGAGCAGGAAGGGCTTCTGTCATCGGCGGTGAACATGGGGGAGGGTGGGACCAGGGTGAGGCAGGGGGCTCCTGGCCTCAGGCACAAGACACAGGGGGAGCCCTTCTCAACGTGGAGATGAATGGGGGTTCCAGGGCAGTATCCCCAGGATCCGGGGTCACCACCACTAGCGGGCAAGCACACAGGAGGACAGTTTCCCAGGGGCCCGATGAGCGGTGCCGAGCACGTTGCCTTCTGCCTCTGCTCCCTAGGGCTCGGCACCGCGCTGCACCTGACGGGGCTTCCTTCAAACTGTTGCGATTTCATTTCTCCTGCGATTTGCAGCAAGTTTGACTTTTAAACGACTGCTTTAAAATATGATTCAACCTGACCACTGAGTTTCTGGAGCTCTCTAAATTTGCGCCCAAGGGAAGGGCCTTCGGGACCGTCACCTAGTGGGGGCCCTGCAGACAGCAGCAGAAGAGCCCCAGGAAGGGAGAGAGGAGGCCAGGTGAGCTCCAGGGTCACTGGCCTGATGCCCTGGAAGCGGGTGCTTCCTCCAGGCGGGGATCCACCCCTGTCTCCATCCACCCCCACCGAACCCCACTCCCACCCGTGCACCAGCGCGTCCACAGGCTTCTCTGCTCTGGGC
>NW_027399627.1:6661-7341 GCF_003265705.2 Callorhinus ursinus
CCCCCCCCGCCCCCAGACCCCGGGCAGGTGCAGGCCATGCCAGGACTTATGCTGTTCCCCTGTCAGGGAAACTGGGAACAGGGCGGTCTGCCCCGGGGAAGCCCAGACTGGGGTCAGAGACACAGACTGAAGCCAGAGGACCCCGGGGTGGGGTGCACACACGCCGGCTCAGCCTGAGTTTCTCTGGGACTCCGGGAATGGCAGGTCCCGTTAGTGTCTGGACTCCAGGCCGCGCTGCTCTGGGTGACGTCCCAGCCCTGCCCCCCCCGGAGGGTGGCCTCCCCTCCGTAGAGCCAGGGGCAAGGACAGACTGCCCGCGCCCAGCCCAGGATGGAGCAGTGTTCCCAGGCTGTGTCATGTCCGCTTCCCAGCGCCTCCCGGTGGTCCCTGGGTCATGGGCAACGCTCCGGGACCGGGGTCCTGGGGAATCAGGGCCCTGGGGAGACTGGGCCCTGGGGAGTTGGGGTGGGGTCTTCCTGGAGCCGACCCTCCGTAAACAGCGGGTGTGGGGGTCCTTCTCCCCGCGTGAGACGGTCTGGTTGTCCCTCACCCCTGAGTGACCGTATTGCGGAGTTTTCGGTGACTAGCTTCTCGCAACAGAGGTGGGGATGCTGTCAGAGTCCAGGAAACGAAAACAAAACAAAAAAGGAGTGATTTGATGATGAGTTTCTTCCAACAAC
>NW_027399628.1:0-4966 GCF_003265705.2 Callorhinus ursinus
GTCAGAGGGGGAGACGAACCATGAGAGATGATGGACTCTGAAAAACAAACTGAGGGTTCTAGAGGGGAGGGGGGTGGGGGGATGGGTTAGCCTGGTGATGGGTATTAAAGAGGGCACCTTCTGCATGGAGCCCTGGGTGTTATGAACAAACAATGAATCATGGAATACTACATCAAAAACAAATGATGCAATATATGGTGATTAACATAACAATAAAAAAATTTTAAAAAAAGAAATCAAATGTGAGCCAGAGAAACTGAAAAGAGGTTATTGTATAGGGTGAGTGACAGCGATAGCAGACGGAATGTCTGGAAGACGTGGAAAGGAAAGGAGAATGAGTCCCCTTGTTGCCTGGAGCTAGGGGTTTATATTAGAAAAGGGTCTATGGCACATGTTCCTCCAGGAATCCAGGGTAAGGTCCAACCAGGGGCAAGTGTCAAGTGAACAAGAGGTGTTATTCCATAAATAATCAAAGGCAGAGGTATTGATGATTGATGCCAATGTCAGGTTGGTTTGAAGCAAATGTCCTGTAATGTGTTTGGGATCTGGCTCTTCTTAGGTGTTATTAGGTGTTTGGGGCCTAGGACACAACTCAGAATGATTCACTTTCTTGCTTCCTTGAGGTGGGAACATAGCTTCTTTGGCTTATTCAGAGGCAAAATATGGAACATGACTAAATGGGCCTAGTAGAAAAACAGCAGAGAGGAAGCTGTTCTAAAATTGAGTCGCTTCAGCCTCCCTACTTGTTTCAACTCTTTCTTGTGAAATGATCCCTAAGTAACTTCTGTCCGTTTTGAGTAACCTGGTGTTCCTGAAAGCGATTTTATTTTCATGTCATTGCTATACTGAGTCAATTCAGTACCTTTTTCACTTATAAAATATTAGATTGAAACCCCAATCTTATTACTTATCAATTGTGCAAAGTGAAAAACACTCATTTTTGTCTTATTTCCTCATTTAAATGTGGACACTAATGTTCTCATTTAGTTATTGTGAGTAAAATTTCTTAAAACAGAGTATCTAGTATATAATAAGTATATAAATGTTTGTGCATTTCCAGTTCACTGAGAAATCCCCATCTCATCCCTGTGTAATCACCTATATTGTTTCCAGAACTCTTATTTATTCTTAAACATAATTTTCTCTTCATCCTTACCATTGCCTATGGGGAATAGACAAAATATTCTGGTACTACCTTGTACAAAAGAAACCAATATGTATTTGTATACATACAGGTTACAATTCTCAACATTTGTATATGGAGCTGTGTTCTTAGAGAATTATGCATGGATATGTAAGTGCATGTACCTGAGTGCATTTATCAACATGTTCATATAAGTATAAAAGAGGGAAAAGGGGGGCACCTGGGTGGCCCAGATGGTTAAGCATCTGCCTTCAGCTTGGGTCATAATCTCCAGGTCCTGGGATTGAGCCCCACGTAGGGCCCCCGGCTCCACAGGAAGTCTGCTTCTGCCTCTCCCCCTGCTCGTGCCCCTCTCTGTATCTGTCTCAAATGAATAAAAAAAAAAATAAGGGAAAAGGGTATAATTTGTAATAGATAATACAGCCTCTGTTGGAATACAAATGATAAAAAAATAACAATAATGCATGGCTTTTGATTCACTTTTAAATGAATTTTCTTCTCAAATTTAAGTGAATCAAAGCATATTCTTTAATTTGAAAGTTATTTTTTTTAATTTGACAATAATTTAAAAAGTTTCTGACAAGAGACCATTTATTGGGCTGTAACAATAAAAATGAACACCAGCATTTATTAGGCCCTGAATCTTTCCTCTGGGAGGAAATGTCTTGCCCTTTGGTTGTCATGAATGCTCTTGGCCATAGCTGATGTGAACGAGTATTTTGGGGCACTCCATCCTTGGTATTATACTCCCTTTAAAGCCTACTACTTATGAAAGACTAAGGGTCTAAATGATTCAAAAAGCCAGTGGTGTTTTTAGTACAACATCATGGTTTCTTTACTTCACAAATTTACTAGACATGACATTCATCACTAACTACATGCAAAGTTTTCCCCATCATACGTCTCAAATCTGCATTATTTTTGGCTGCTTTGCTCCCATGTGCCCTGCCTCAATTCAGTTCTCAAATTTGAGCACTCTCTTGTGCTCCCTCCCTTCCTCCCTCCCTCTCTCCTCTCTCTTTCTTACACACTGTTCCATAGAGATATTTTATGAAAATGTTGGTTCTTCTATCCCATTGTTTAGAGTTAGACTCAGTGGCTTCCGCTTGAAAGACCTTTACCCCTTCATCTGACTGCCAACTGGCCAGTTTGTTCATGTATTAACCTATCTCTTATGACATGGGCTTTCAACCCAGCCCACAGAAGCCAACACAACCTAACAAGGTTTCATATTCTAAGTGCTATTCTAGCTTCTCCCCGGAGCAGCTGACCCAGCAAATACATGGTGGTTTTTGGGTGTTTTTTTTTTTTTTCCTTCCTTATTACAGATGATGATTAAGTAAATCTTTTGCTATTACAAACATGGATTACTGTTTTTAAAATCTCCAGTATTAGTTTTATGACTTCTTGCCATGCAGCTGTTAAGTCAATGCCACATATTTTTGGGTTTTAAGGCAGAACCTTGCTTTAAAAACTCACTTTCTGTGTTAGTTAAGATGCTAATTTTCTATATTGTTAGGAGCTATATTTAATAATGAGAAAGAAAAACTATCCATCTCATAGCCTTCATCCTAGTATTTTAAAGGAGTCAAAAAGAATGTTCAAGAAATCAATTATTTTATGGTAAATATGTAAAAAATGCAAAGTATGAAAGACAACATGAGAAGTAATGGGAATGAAACACAGTAAAGGTAACATCCCATTTAAAAAAAAGAGAAATTTAAAAAAAGTTAGCCCTTTGAAAATACCTGCATTGCATTTTTTAAAATTATGAATTGGGTGTTAGGCTTAAATAAATAAATCTTCCTCCAGATATCAAGAAGACAGATGAAAAAAAAAAAAAAAAAGCCTCCAAACAGAATAGATTGTTTCCTTGCTATTAAGCCAACATCTTCAGACAATCCTGATTTTTTAGATGAATAATAAGTAACAAAGAAATTGTTTAGAAATGGCTAGTGGTACCATTCCCTGTGAATCAAATAAGGATAGAAACATTAGCTATGGGGTATATATGCATATAGTTGTATATATAACATGGGATTACTTAAAGGAACATAGGGCATTATTCGAAGGTAGAGACAAGTTTGAGTGAGGACCCCCGAACTATAACAGAGTGGGGGAAAAGGAAATTACTTTGTTAAGAAATGAGCTTTAAGAAATTGATTTTTACTAATGATAACAAATAGAAATGTTCTCAGGAAAGCAAGTTCAAAAGGTAAATGAGTCCAGGAAATCACAATGCCAACTTTCGGAAAAAGTTTCAGCTGTATTCTAAATGTTTATATAGAATAAGAAAAAGAATAAAAATAGACCATCTAAACTCATAGCTACATAATAATGTGAAATTTAAATCTGCTAACATGGAAATAGGAAAAGAACAATCAGGACAAAGGTAGTTCAAAGATATACTTTTCCTAGAATATAAAACGGAAGAACAAACTTTAAGATATATTTTGTATTTAGGAGGGGGCGGAGCAAGATGGAGGAGGAGTAGGAGACCTGGATTTCGTCTGGTCTCAGGAATTCAGCTGAATAGGGATCAAACCATTCTGAACACCTACGAACTCAACAGGAGATCGAAGAAGAGAGTAGCAACAACTCTCTGAACAGAGAAGCGACCACTTACTGGAAGGTAGGACGTGTGGAGAAGTGAATCCGAGGCGATATTCGGGAGGATAGACGGCGGGGGAGGGGGCCTCCGTCGGCCGCTTCTGGCAAGTGATAGAGCCGCGGGGCACAAAATTGGAACTTTTAAGAAGTCCGCTCCGCTGAGAGATGTCGCTCCAGTGGCTAAGCGGGGGGTGGAAACCTCGCGGGACAGTGTGGTCTCAGGACCCTCGGGGTCACAGAAAGACCGGGGGTGCCTGAGTGCGGCAGAGCTCCCAGGTATCGGAGCGGGGAAGTCGGCTGCAGAGACGGAGCCGAGGCGCGGGCTCTCAGCTCGGGGTTTCCATAAACTGTGATCCGCGACCCAGTCGGGCCACTGCTCCTCCAGCAGGGACCCAACAAGCGGCAGATCCAGGGAGACTCCCCTCCCTCCCCGGGGAGGAGCGGCGTGGGAGCGCACCGCAGGGATCTGCTGGGTTTCGAGACTCCACACGGGGTCGGGTGCCAGAGATAGAAATGCTTGGTCAAAGGCCGGGTGAGCACGGAGTGCGGCCGGAGACCGGGGACACAGAAGTGACTGCTTTTCTCTGGGGGCACACTGAGGAGCGGCGCCCTGAGTTCTCGGCTCCTCCGGGTGGAGATTGGGAGGCCACCATTTTCACCCTGGTCCTCCAAAGCTGCACCGAGAGCTTGCAGGGAACAAAAGCTCCTGAGAGCAAACCCGAGCAGTTTGCTTAGCCCAGACTGACAAGGGCCGGGCAATTCCGCCTCCGGCAAAGACATTTGGGAACCACGGCAACAGGCCCCTCCCCCAGAAGATCAGCACGAACAGACAGCAAGCCAAGACCAAGTTTACCTATCAAGGAGAACGGGAGAACTCCAGCGCTAGGGGAATACTGCACATAGAATTCATGGCTTTTTTTACCATGATTCATTAGTTTTTCAAAGTTAATTTTTTAACTTTTTTTTTAATTTTTCTTTTTCCCTTTTTCAACCAACATCTTATCAATCCCTTTTTAAAATTTTTTTTTTTATTTTTCATTTTTAGAGTCATATTTTATCCCTTCATAGTAGTTACCCTTATTTTTGGCATATATATATAAGTTGTTCTCTCTTTAAAATGTTGAGATACAGTTTCTTCTAACAGATCAAAATATACCCTAAATCACTAGTGTATGGCTTTGTTCTAGTCTCCTGCCTGATCACATTCTCTCC
>NW_027399628.1:5066-7340 GCF_003265705.2 Callorhinus ursinus
AATCTTATTCTTTCTTTTTTCAAACAACTTCTTATCAATTCCTTTTATAAAATCTTTTATAATTTTCATCTTTACAGTCATCTTCCATCCCTTCATTGTATCAACCCTTATTTTGTACATATATGTCTTTCTTCCTTTAAAATTTTAGGAGGCACTTTTTTCTAACAGACCAAAATACGCCCAAAATCTAGTGTGTGGCACTGATCTATGCACTAGCCTGATGATATTTGATCATATTCTGCTTTTTTGTATTGTTCTGTTTTTGCTTTTATCTTTTTCTGTTTCTTTTTTTGTTTTTGTTTTCTTTTCTCTTTCTTTTTTCTTTCTTTCCCTTGCTTTTCCCCTGGTTTCAGGTCTTTTCTGATTTGTATAGGGTATATTTCCTGGGGACATTGTTAACCTGTTAGCATTTTGTTCTTTCATTCATCTATTCTCCTCTGGACAAAATGAAAAGATGAAAAAAAATCACCTCAGCAAAAAGAACAAGAGGTAGTACCGTCAGCCAGGGACCTACTCAATATGGATATTAGTACGATGTCGGACCTCGAGTTCAGAATCATGACTTTAAAGATACTAGCTGGGCATGAAAAAAGTGTGGAAGTTATTAGAGAAACTCTTTCTGGAGAAATAAAAGAACTAAAATCTAACCAAGTCAAAATCAAAAAGGCTATTAATGAGGTGCAATCAAAAATGGGGGCACTAACTGCTAGGATAAATGAGGCGGAAGAGAGAATCAGCGAAATAGAAGACCAAATGCTGGAAATAAAGAGGCTGAGAAAAAGAGAGAAACAACTACAGGATCACGAGGGCAGCATTTGAGAGAAAGCGATATGATAAGACGAAAAATCATTAGAATAATTGGGATCCCAGAAGAAGAAGAAAGAGAGAGGGGGGCAGAAGGTATATTGGAGCAAATAATAGCAGAGAACTTCCCTAATGTGAGGAAGGAAACAGGCATCAAAATCCAGGAGGCACAGAGAACCCCTCTCAAAATCAATAAAAATAGGTCAACACCCCAACATCTAATAGTAAAACTGACAAGTCTCAGAGACAAAGAGAAAATCCTGAAAGCAGCTTGGGAGAAGAGATATGTAACCTACAATGGTAGAAATATTAGATTGGCAACAGACCTATCCACAGAGACATGGCAGGCCAGAAAGGACTGGCATGAGATCTTCAGAGCACTAAACAAGAAAAATATGCAGCCAAGAATACTATATCCAGCTAGGCTGTCATTGAAAATAGAAGGAGAGATAAAAAGCTTCCAGGACAAACAAAAACTAAAGGAATTTGCAAACACGAAATCAGCCCTCCAAGAAATATTGAAAGGGGTCCTCTAAGCAAAGAGAGACCCTAAAAGCAGCATAGATCAGAAAGGAACACAGACAATATACAGTAACAGTCACCTTACAGGCAATACAATGGCAGTAAATTCATATCTTTCAATAGTTACCCTGAATGTAAATGGGCTAAATGCCCCAATCAAAAGACACAGGCTATCAGATTGGATTAAAAAACAAGACCCATCAATATGCTGTCTGCAAAAGACTCATTTTAGACCCAAAGACGCCCCCACATTGAAAGTGAGGGGGTGGAAAACCATTTACCATGCTAATGGACACCAAAAGAAAGCTGGGGTGGCAATCTTTATATCAGACAAACTAGATTTTAAAACAAAGACTGTAATAAGAGATGAAGAAGGACACTATATCCTACTTAAAGGGTCTATCCAACAAGAAGATCTAACAATTGTAAATATCTATGCCCCTAACATGGGAGCAGCCAATTATATAAGGCAATTAATAACAAAAGCAAAGAAACACATTGACAACAATACAGTAATAGTGGGGGACTTTAACACTCCCCTGACTGAAATGGACAGATCATCTAAGCAAAAGATCAACAAGGATATAAAGACTTTAAAGGACACACTGGACCAAATGGACTTCACAGACATATTCAGAACATTCCATCCCAAAGCAACAGAATACACATTCTTCTCTAGTGCCCATGGAACATTCTCCAGAATTGATCACATCTTAGGTTACAAATCAGGTCTCAACCAGTACCAAAAGACTGGGATCATTCCCTGCATATTTTCAGACCACAATGCTTTGAAACTACATCTCAATCACAAGAGGAAAGTCGGAAAGAACTCAAATACATGGAGGCTAAAGAGCATCCTACTAAGGAATGAATGGGTCAACCAGGAAATTAAAGAAGAATTAAAAAATTCATGGAAACCAATGAAAATGAAAACACAACTGTTCAAAA
>NW_027399629.1:0-7339 GCF_003265705.2 Callorhinus ursinus
TCTTCTTCTTCTTCTTCTTCTTCTTCTTCTTCTTCTTCTTCTTCTTCTTCTTTTTAACATATAATGTATTATTTGTTTCAGAGGTACAGGTCTGTGATTCATCAGTCTCTCACAATAGCACATACCCTCCCCCAATGTCTATCACCCAGCCACCCCATCCCTCCCACCCCCCACCACTCCAGCAACCCTCAGTTTGTTTCCTGAGATTAAGAATTCCTCATATCAGTGAGATCATACAATACTTGTCTTTCTCTGATTGACTTATTTCGCTCAGCATAATACCCGATAGTTCCATCCACGTTGTTGCAAATGGCAAGATTTCATCTTTTTGATGGCTCATAATATTCCATTGTATATACATACCACATTTTCTTTATCCATTCATCTGTTGATGGACATCTTGGCTCTTTCCATAGTTTAGCTATTGTGGACATTACTGCTATAAACATTGGGGTGCATGTACACCTTCGGATCCCTACATTTTTATTTTTGGGGTAAATTCCCAGTAGTGCAATTGCTGGGTCGTAGGGTAGCTCTACTTTCAACTTTTTGAGGAACCTCCATACTGTTTTCCAGCTTGCATTCCCACCAATAGTGTAGGAGGGTTCTCCTTTCTCCACATCCTCGCCAACATCTGTCGTTTCCTGACTTCTTAATTTTAGCCATTCTGACTGGTTTGAGGTGGTATCTCATTGAGGTTTTGATTTGGATTTCCCTGATGCCAAGCGATGTTGAGCACTTTTTCATGTGTCTGTTGGCCATTTGGATGTCTTCTTTGAAAAATATCTGTTCATGTCTTCTGCCCATTTCTTGATTGGATCATTTGTTCTTTGGGTGTTGAGTTTGACAAGTTCTTTATAGATTTTGGATACTAGCGCTTTATCTGATATGTCATTTGCAAATATCTTCTTCCATTCTGTCGGTTGTCTTTTGGTTTTGTGGACTGTTTCTTTTGCTGTGCAAAAGCTTTTTATCTGGATGAAGTCCCAAGAGTTCATTTTTGCCCTTGCTTCCCTTGCCTTTGGTGATGTCTCTAGGAAGAAGTTGCTGCGGCTGAGGTCAAAGAGGTTGCTGCCTGTGTTCTCCTCTAGGATTTTGATGGACTCCTGTCTCACATTTAGGTCTTTCAACCCTTTTGACTCTATTTTAGTGTGTGGTGTAAGGAAATGGTCCAGTTTCATTCTTCTGCATGTGGCTGTCCAATTGTCCCAAAACCATTTGTTGGAGAGACATTTTTCATTGGACGTTCTTTCTTTTGATCAACATTGGTAGGAGAGCAGGCTTTGGCATCAGACTCTGCCACTAGGTGGCTCTGTAGTCTGGTGCACAGGAGTTAACATCTCCAGGCCTCAACTTCCTTGTCTGTGCAATGGGGACAATGTTCTTAAAGGAGAGGTTGCAAAGCTATAGGAATAAAGGAATGTAGAGTATTTACTCACCACAAATGCTCAACAAATCATAGCTATTTTTATATAGCTTTTATGCTGTTTTCAATTTATCCAGCGTGCTATGTATCTGTGTACATCAGAATCACTTCATTCTTTAAGTAAGCCCTTTCTCAAACACATTTCTAGAGATTTTTTGTTAATTAAGAAAAGAAAATTGCTATTTGTGTGGGATTTTAAAAAATGTTTTCTTCTTTACCAGCAGTGCCTGGAAGACCCAAATAAAGCCCACAGAGATTCCTAGGAGGAGAAGGAAGACATATTCTGGGTTGGTCTTCTTTCTCAATTGTTGAGTATTTCCCTTTCCCACAATCTCTCTCTCTCTCTCCCCTTCTCTTCCCCCCTCTCTCTCACTCTCTCTTGCAATCTCTCTCATCTATCTTCCTAATGTTTGAAGTCATTAAGTACCTCTACATCTCTGACACTGTAAAGTGCTCTGATCATCTATCACACATGCATCCTGAAAACCAGTTGTCCTTTTGGTGCTAGATGCAGTCCAGGATTTCAGGTTTGTTTTTTTGTTTGCTTGTTTTTTAAGATTTTATTTATTTGAGAGAGAGTGAGACAGAGCAAGTATGAGTGGGATGAGGGGCAGAGGGAGAAGCCAGACTTCCCGTTGAGCAGGGATCCCGATGCTGGGCTCCATCCCAGGACCCTGGGATCATGACCTGAGCCGAAGGCAGACCCTTAACCAACTGAGCCACCCAGGCGCCCCGATTTCAGAGTTTTTTTTAATGAGATTTTGCTTGTCTCTCCCTCTTGGTTAAAAATAAAAACCCATCTACTGAATGAGACAAGGAGTTAGCTCCTTACTGCCTATGTGATTTAGCAGTACAGCACCTCGTCACATGGCCAGCGTGTCCCTCTGGGAGCCCTGTCCCTCGGCCATTAAGGAATTCAGTATAAACACTGAACTGGGAGTAGAAGGGACCCTAGACTTTAGCATGAACTGTGTGGTTGTTGCCTAATTTCATGGACATCAGTTTCCTCTTCTGACAAATACAGAAATATTTTCAAAGATTCTCTTGCCTCGAGGAATCTATGACCTCTACAGGCACTATTGTTCTTTTCTGTCATGTGAATACATGGATTTATTGTGGAAAATGAAAATATTAAGCGACAGACCTTTGGTAAGAAATCATCATGCAGGTAATAGAGAATGCCCATGGCAAAGCCAAGTAAAAATTGCTTGTGAATGATATCCCCCAGACCGGTAGCCAGATAGCACTGATAGGTAAGGATGGTTTCTGAATGCTCATGTGTCCCTCCAACAGCTGAGCTGGAGTTGGGGGTGGGTTCTGAGGCTGCAGGATGGAGCACTCTGTTGGCAGCCGGCCCAGCCAGATCCGGGCCTTAGAGCCAGGACAACTGCTCGCAGAGGCCGTCCTGTGACAGAGAAGCTGCAGCTCCCAGCCCTGCTCGAGGCCGAGCAGCTGGGCTCTTCCATCCAGGTCCAGATACAAGTGACCTGCTTTCATTTCAGTCCTCAGCTTGTCTCCTTTCTCGGATTAGAGTTTTTGCCAACACCCATTCTTCACTGAGTCTGGTTCCTTCACACTGCTGATGTGGGAATTTGAGTGAGTTTGTCTCCTTGCCATACCAAAGGCTCAAACGTGGGGAGAGCAGATAGACTCTTAGGGGAGAAGGGTGTGGTTCAACTAATTGAGGGTTTTCTAGACTTTCTCCAGACAGAAAAGGGTCCACCAAGGTCACCTCCTTCTCTTTGCTTCTATGCTCTGGGAGTTCAGGGTTCCAACAAATGGGACTTGCTAACTTTTCTAACACACCCTTCCCGCTGAATCACTCAACTCAGTTGCAGGAAAGTCCTTCCTTCTGTCTTGTTCTGGCTTCCCTGTTTGTAAGTCCTGTAGACCGGGAGAGCAATCTGTCACAGGCCTCTGCTGAGAGTATTCCTTCAGAGACCTGAAATTAGAATTCTATTCAAATTGTATTTTATTGGGTAGGGCCAGAAAAAAGCTAAATCCAAGGGGATATGAAGAGAGACAATATAAAATGCTATCCCTTAGAGGGCTTACTCTCCAGTCAGATTAAACAGTTTGGGGAAACACAGGGTTAACAAAAGACAAAGCTGATTCTAAGGAACAGCTTCTTGAAGTTTTTAATAAGCTGATGGGAATGTGACCCTCCTAGAAAGAGAGAGTTTGTAGTTCCCAAACGTGTTAGTCTATTTTTTTTTGAGGACCATTCCAAGGAAATTATTTTTGGGAAAGCTGTTCTCCACTAAAGCCACTATAGTTCTGTCTTCTCTAGATTAAATAGACACGTCTTTCATCATACTCAGATGTTTTGAGCATAAGATTGTCCTGTAAGCTATGTTCTATCTTTCCTCTGATCAAGCCTGTTTAATTTAGAAGCGCAGGGCCTCATTGGTGTCTCAAGTGGGACTCACGTAGTGAATGTTCAGTGCTTTACAAGCCCATTAAGGAAGACAGAGCCTGGGGCCCATAGGATGGAGTGTAAGTGAAGTGGAAGAGGAAGGATCTGGGGATGTAGGCGGATGAGAGTCAGGGTTCTTTTGGGGCTAGGTCAGCTTCCTGGACTTGAGGAATAAGAAATGTGGAATAATTGTCATCTTGGTCTCCCTATTTAGAAGAGGGCTTCTAATAGGTACCTATTATAAAGTAGACACTCATAACAATGATATCATTGGTGGCAGTAAAGAAAGAGGGGATGACAAAAAAGCAATATAATTTTTTTGAGTAAAAAAGCATTTAAGGGAGCACCTGAGTGGCTCAGTCAGTTGAGCACCTGACTCTTGATTTCAGCTCAGGTCATGATCTTGGGGTCATGAGATCAAACCCCGTGTTGGGCTCTGCACTGAGCGTGGAGTCTGCTTAAGGTTCTCTCTCTCCCTCTCCCATTGCCCCTTCCTCCCTGCTCATGCACACACTCAATAAATAAAGAAATAAATAAAGTTACCCTTTTAAAAAAACGTTCAAGGTGGGTTGAACCTTGGGGGAATTATGGAATATGTGTCAGGAGGTTAGTGACCTCATGGATTTGAGGAACATTTAAAACTGGGAACTTTGGGTCCAACACTCTAACATCTTTAAAGGGATAGGCATGAAAAGCTACCACCACAGGTAGAATTTGGGAGCTGCTGTAGATTTGGTGGAAGAGAAAAAAAATGTAGGGTGAATATGGGATCAAGTGTAGAGGTAGAGCATGAACCCTTGGGTTACAGTGAGATGGGGCAAGAGTTTAAAGATTGGAGGGAGGGATGGCTCTTTTCTAAGCCCATGTTCTTCTCTCATCTCTCCAGAAGGGAAGCCCTGAAGCTCTGGGGCCATCCTACCAAAGTCAGACTGTTCCCCAGTCACAGTGGACTAGACACCCTGGTGAGCAGAGAGAGTGTGTGGGGCAGAACCCAGGGAGGGACTGGAGAACAAACCAGGATTTCTGGGAAGACGTTATCATGCTGTATCAGTGTTGTGTCAGTTAATCAGAGGAAGTGGGATAACCGTCATCTGCTGATCAGAGGGAGAGCGGTAGGAGGGGAAATGGTGTATGTGTTAACCCCAGCCCTTGGTCTGTGCAGGAGTCTTGGTGCCAAGGACACATCTCTTTGTTAGGTTTAGAGAAAAGGAGGAAGAGGTGGAGAGGAAGAAAGAAGAGACACTGAGCCAGACGAAAGCACAGGGGGAGAATCTGAAAAGAAGAGATTCACACACAAGAGAAAGTGAAAGTGAAGCATAACCACCCAGATTGCTCTGGTCTACCTCATCGGAGGAAACATGGCACCCTTCCCCAGGCAGCTGCCCCTGCTGCAAGCATCCTCCTCCTCCCAACTGCTCTGGAGTCCCCTCCTGCCCTTACCCACTTGGAGCTAGCAGCTGGCAGCCTACTTTAGAAGGTAGAAGTAAATGAGAGGACGGGTATGAAAGATTTAGACCACTCAAAATTTTCTGTAATTACCTATCATAGTTTTTGCCATGCCAATAATGAGCTTGCTTCTTCAGATCTACATTTGTTAAAGGAGTGAGGGGTCAAAAAGTCTGTCTTTTATGGCTTGCTCTGCATCTCTCCTGGATTTTATGTTCCTTAACTATAAAATGATAAATGGAAATAAATGATCTTTACGATTCCAGTATATACTATTTTATGTTTCTAATTATAATAGCTCTCACTTATTGAGTGAATATTCTGTGAAAAACAATGAATATATCTTAACTGTAGTCTCAAAACGATCCATGTAGTGGATTTTTATAACCCACAGATGGATTGAATGAGACTGCAAGCAGAATCTGTGTCCTGATTTCCCATCCTGCAAAACGGGCTCACAGATGAACGCTTCAAACGAAGATATTCCTAATGACCACCAGGCGGCAGCCTAGACTCACTCTCTGAATTCGGCTTGCGGTTTCCTGGGTGGAATCTGAGACTAGCCCACTCGGCTCTGAAGGCTGACTTAACACCGATTTAGGAGTAAACCCAGCAGACTGGATGGATTTAGGAGCTAACGAGGGTTTCTTCCTTAATATTGGGTAATTTTTTTTTAAGGATGTCCAAGGTTGCATAGGATTTCAAAAGTTCAAGGAGTAAAAAAATCTGCTGGCAGGGAGATCTGAGTGAGCATGAAAACCAAGGTGGAAAATATAGAGTTTGGGAAAAATCAAGAAGCTTAATGTGGGTAAATGTGAGTTATATGACAAAGAATGAGTGGAACATAAGATTGTTCAGATAGTTTGAGGTTAGATCTAAGAAATACTTGAATGTCACATTTTAGGGTTTGAATTTTGTTTATTTTGCAAATTCCTCTTTTGAGATCATTTCAAATTTATGGAAGAATTGTCAGGAGAGTAAAGAGAACTCTGGTACTCCTGTCCCTTGGATTTTCAAGTGTTAATATTTTGCTTTATTACACTGCTTTTTTTCTTCAGAAACTTTTGAGAGTAATTTGCAGATGTTACACCCCACTTACCTAAAAGTAATGATTTTCACAACCACAGTACAATGATCAAAATTAGGAAATTTAAGATTGATGCAATATTATTATCCAACCTACAGACTTAACTATGATTTCATTATTTTCCTAATAATGTGTAGAATCACAAAGTGCACATCGTTTTTTTTTTTTTTTTAGTTTTTTTATTGTTATGTTAATCACCATATATTACATCATTAGTTTTTGGTGCAGTGTTCCATGATTCATTGTTTGTTCATAACACCCAGTGCACCATGCAAAACGTGCCCTCCTCAATACCCATCACCAGGCTAACCCATCCCCCCACCCCCCTACCCTCTAGAACCCTCAGTTTGTTTTTCAGAGTCCATCATCTCTCATGGTTCGTCTCCCCCTCTGACATACTCCCCTTTTCTTCCTCTCCTGTTATCTTCTTCTTTTCCTTTTTTCTTAAAATATGTTGCGTTATTTGTTTCAGAAGTACAGATCTGTGATTCAACAGTCTTGCACAATTCACAGCGCTCACCGTAGCACATACCCTCCCCAATGTCTATCACCAAGCCATCCCATCCCTCCTACCCCCAACCACTCCAGTAACACTCAGTTTGTTTCCTGAGATTAAGAATTCCTCATATCAGTGAGGTCATGTGATACATGTCTTTCTCTGATTGACTTATTTCACTCAGCATAACACCCTCCAGTTCCATCCACGTCGTTGCAAATGGCAAGATCTCATTCCTTTTGATGGCTGCATAATATTCCATTGTGTATATATACCACAACTTCTTTATCCATTCATCTGTCGATGGGCATCTTGGCTCTTTCCACAGTTTGGCTATTGTGGATATTGCTGCTATAAACATTGGGGTACATGTACCCCTTCGGGTCCCTACATTTGTATCTTTGTGGTAAATACCCAGTAGACAAAGTGCACATCGTTTTTATGTCTCTTGTCTCCTTTAAGCTGAAA
>NW_027399630.1:0-7332 GCF_003265705.2 Callorhinus ursinus
AAGAAATTTTGCCCCTATGTTTTCTTCTAAGAGTTTTATGGTTTCAGGTCTTATGTTTAAGTCTTTAATCCATTTTGTGTTCATTTTTATGGGTGGTATAAGGTAGGGGTCCAGTTTTATTTTTTTGCCTGTGGATATCCAATTTTCCCAGCACCATTTATTGAAGAAATTATCCTTTCCACCTTGAGTGTCTTGGCTCCCTTGTCAAATATTAGTTGAACCAGGAACTTCTCAGTCACTCAACTACTTGGCACAACTACCTTATGGAGTAGAAATTATTACTTATTCCTATTTCATATGGAGTATGCTGAAGCCCAGTGAGGTCAAGTAATTTGCCCAGTGTGACACAGTAACTGGCCAAACCAGCTTTGGGACGTTCCTCAGACCCTATAGGCTGCACTCCCACTGTGGAACTAACAACTGTTCTAGTTAAGCAGGAGACAGCGGCCTTTGTAAATGACTTTCCTCAGGGAAAATGTTTCTTAGGATAAAGACACCTAAGTGACATCACTCTACAACTGAACGGGCCCTAAGGCAAGCAAATGACAGCACCATAACACTTCCCTTCCCTTAAGCCATTTCACTGAAAAAGATATTTTTAAATACACTGGGGCTTTAAGGGTTGGCTCCAGCCTGAATGAGCTGATGTATCAGAGATTTGTGTTGGGAAACATGAGTGCAGTGGGCACACCATGGAGATTTCCAAGTTGGCCATGCAGCTGTTGCCTTTAAAAAAAATCTATAGAAGGTGATATTTATGATATTACCTCTGTTATGATAGAGGATGAGGAATCCCCAGTTGCTTTATTTATACAATTTTGGGGATCAGAGTACAATTTTTGCTGCCTTCCTCTTAAGGCTCTGAAAGGGATTTATCATGAATGCTAATGAATTTAAAAAGTTAGGTTATCTTAGTTTGGATAAGATAAAAGACAAGGAAGTAGAAAAATGTCCCAGAGGAAGGAATTTACTACTTTTTCTTTTTTGCCTTTTTTTTAAAAGATTTTATTTATTTATTTGACAGAGACACAGTGTGAGAGAGGGAACACAAGCAGGGGGAGTGGGAGAGGGAGAAGCAAGCGTCCCGCTGAGCAGGGAGCCCGAAGTGGGACTCGATCCCAGGACCCTGGGATCATGACCTGAGCTAAAGGCAGACACTTAACCAACTGAGCCACCCAAGCTTCCCCTCTTTTTTGCTTTTGACATGAAACCTAAAACATGATCTTTGGCCATGCCATATACTCTTAGTACACATTTTCTGTAGTGTTTGGGCCTCAGGGGAATAGTGGTTGCTGTGCCTCATACCTGTCATCATTAAATGTTCTTTTTTTCTCCCCCCAAAACACAGCTAGCTGTTCTTGCAACAGTATCACCAGTGGACCATATTTCTTAAAAACATTCACCAAGCTCCTCAGAGAAAATTGTTTATTCTGCTTATAAGTTATGCATCAAGATCTCGCCTCTGCCCTGGACAGACTAATCTCTGTCATTATGACAATTTTCACATACTTATTCTTGATGACAGGTCATAAATTTATGAAGCCAACTGAGCTTTGGCTCAACAACCTGGTCTTTATCTTCTTTGGGGCGAAAGATGATATGAAACCATATTAAGTTGAAATTTTTGGAGCAATAGGTGACTCAGTTTGAAATAAACATCAGTAAAGAACATAAAGATAGCATGAAACATTGTCACCCAATTGTTTAATCTACCCTCTTAGTCTAAGTCTGGACTATGGCATTATCTATTCTTTCTATTCAGTGAAGCCAGGCTCATACTTAGAATGGGATTAAAAACAAAAGAGTTTTAGACTTGTATAATCCATATTTTTAGTGTTGTTATTAGGGAAATAATAATAATAATAAAAAAAAACAAGCCATTTTTCTTTACTCTGAGGCTCCAGGAAAGGCATTAGATTCAAATGAGTGGATAGCATTTGATCAATCTAGTCTCAGGATCGATATGGATGGCCAGTGTAACCCTGCAGTTTCAAATTGCTGTGAAGAATTTTACCATATATTGCAATTTTGATGAGTTACAGATAAATATCAAAAACTAATGACAAGCAAACAGATTTTTAAAAGAATCAGTTGTATCCTTTCATTCAATACAATCTTAGCAATTAACAATGTAATTTGGTCATAATACAAAAGTTTATTCATTAATTTATCATCTGTCAATTATGTATAGGGCACTGTATTAGGCACTAGAAATTTTCATTCATTCAACGAGTAATTACTGAGTGCTTTTCTATGCAGAGTACTGTTTTGGAGCTGAGGAAACAGCAGGAAAACTCATGTGACATTCCTACCCTCATGGAACTTATATTCTAAGGGAGAAGAGGCAAAATAGGTAGGGCAAATAATTTATAGAGTATGCTTGAAAGTGTTAAGTACTAAAGAGAAAAAATATGTCAGGGAAGTACTCTCAGAAAAGGAGATGTTTGAATAAAGACCAGGAAGAGGCTAGGGAATTAACCACAAGGGCGTCTAGGAGAAGAGCACACAAGGTGAAAGGAACAATAAGTGAGAAGGGAACAACATGCTTAGCATTTTGTGGATGAGTAAGGAGGTCATGGTCCTTTAGTGAATGGCTAAAGAGCAAGTAGTGGAAGAAAAAGCCAGAGAGATAATGAGAATAGCTGATAGAGGGTCTTGAGGGTCATATGAAGGATTCTGCCATTTGCTCTGAGGAGACTGGGAACCAGCAGAGGGTTTTAGAAAGAGTACAGAGCTGATCTGATTTATGATTTGGGAGGACCACTCTGACTGGTACGATGAGACTGGAATGCAAAGGTGAATCAGATAGGGTCCTAATATCAATGAACTCACACTTCATTTGAGAGGCTAAGATGGTTATAGGTTCACTGCAGTGAGGTAAGTGCTACTAGAGAATTCAGAGTACGATGAGATTTGAGAGTTGCCAGACCTCTGCTCTCCTGTTTTCTTACTCCAATCTGGTTTCCACCTCAGTAATTCCGCTGAGATGATTCTTGCTAAGAATGCTCATGACTTTTGTGTTGCCAAGTTTGTCAATGTCCTTCTTTTTATATCATCACCATACTTGATGTCTCAGTCACAGTTGTAACTTCTCATGTTGCTCTTCTTGAAAGTCTTTTCTCTTTCCTCCTGCTGTCATATATGGCCCATGTTTTCCTCTTGTCTTTACAGGCACTCACTTGATAAACTTATTCTTCTCTCTCCTAGTTATTGGGTCCTCAAACTTCTATCCAGGGCTGTCAGACTGAACAACTCCAAGGGGTCCATTTACAACATAGTCCAAGGGACCAGTGCCTTTTCAATTTGAGTCATGCTACTTGGCATAGCATGTAATAAAGTAACTCATCTCTGTCTTGGTCTTTCGTCTGTTTTGGTTTTCTTTCTTTAAGCAATCTTAATTGTGCAACAGGCTCAACTAAGAATTATTTCTAAGTACATGTCTCCATCCCAGGATACTTTGCTGTGTAACACACTCATGCAGTTGAGTGCTTGACACTCCCAGCTGAGTATCCTAAATGTATTTCAAGTTGTCCCAAAGTGAACTCAAGGACTTCCCTTCATACATGGTCTTCTTCCCATGTTCCCTGATGAATTGATATACTAACATTCACCCAGTTATATAAGCCAGAACCTTAGAATCCCCTCCAATAGGTCTACTTCTGTAGCCTCCAAATCCAAATCCATTATCCAGTCTATTGATTTATTTCTTCAAGCCTTTGGCATAATCCAAGATACCTTCATCTCCTGCTGTTTCTTCCTCTGGGAATCCTTTCTTGGACCACAGCTGTACATAGTTTTCAAAACACTAATCAAGTCATGTTATCAACACCCACCTGTTTAAAATACTGTGAAGGATTTCCTTTTTTACTTAGAAAAGAATGGTCATAAACTTTAAGTCTCCATGTGTTATAATTTTGTCCTTGTCTACCTCTCCAAAGTATCTTGCTCTGATGCTTTCCCTGATCACTTTGCATTCTTACTACTACTGGCCATTTAAAATGTATCTGAGCAGGACAGTTACACATATGAGCCTTCCACCTAAGATGCTGAGGTAGATAGTGTCATTTATTTATCTATATCTTTTTCTGAGCAAATAACCACTGAGACACACAAAGTATCCAGAAATATCTGGAACTTAACATTTCCAGCAAACTACCACTATGGAGTTTATGTGGAGAATTTTAAAATTTAATGAGATTTGAAAAAATTCTGGACAAGAATTAGAATCTGATATATTTATATTTAAAGATTTTATTTATTTGAGAGAGGGAGAGAACGCACGTGTGCACGGGTGTGCACATGCACAAGCTGGGGGAGGGGCAAAGGGAGGAGGGAGAGGCAGATTCCCTGCTGAGCAGGAAGCCAGTTGGGGGACTCTGGGATAATAACCTGAGCCGAAGGCAGACGCTTAACCAACTGAGCTACCCCTAGAATCTGATATATTTAGGGAGTTGTATGGAAGGTCCATGGGGACTACTTGGGTTCTTACCCTCGGAATGGACATGTTCTAAGTGTGTTTTTCTGGACAACGTACACAAGCTCTCCATGCTTCCTTCTCTTCCATAAACAAAATTTCAGTGAACACTAAAAAATGGGAAAAATAAGTAATAAAGAACTAACATATATCTGATTAGCTCTCATCAGATATTAGTTCTGTGGCCCTGCACTTCTGGTAAAATAATAAAAAAAATTTTTGATTTAATTTCCCTTTCATCAAATATCCTCACTGTCTAAGACACTCCTTTTTGGTTTTAGACTTGATATACTGTTTTTCTATAAAGTCTTTCTCTGCCTGCATGCATGTGGTGAGCTTTAAATGTAATGAGGTGTATGCAAAATAACACGATCCAATAGGAAAAACCAGATGGGATTCTACTTCCCAACAATGAGGAAAAGAAGGCATAACACCACCACCTGCAATTAGAAAAGTGGTCTGAGCCACAATGAGGTATTTGAGTCTCCCACAACGCTTTGGCATTGGTAGGGAAAGCTCTCAAGGCAAACGAAAGCTTAATAGCTGTGCTTTTCCAGCTGTTTCCCTTGAGCCAGATGTCTGAGTAGCCCAAACTATTTAGCTGCATATTAGTGCCACACAAACTACAGGCTGTTGCTTGTTGGGAGAGCTGTTAACTTCTGGAGAATGTTGCACAGAATGTCATTACAGTTTGAATGAAAATAAATTTGCTAAGTGGCTTGTATATTAGTGCTGGTACAAGGTAATCCTTGTCTAATGGAAACAAAAACACACTATTTCCCTTCCACCTGACCTGACCTGAGGGACACTCTAAGGCTTTAGTACACCAACACTCTCTGCTGTCTCTCTCTGTTTCCTGGCTGGCTTTCACAGTTCTGTTGGTTGCCTGCAGATTACAGTATATATACCAAACCCCTCCACCAAAACTGACTCATGAAATGGAAAGAATTCTTGGAAACCAGTTAGGTGTTTATGCTTATTGAGAATATTGTTGTGTGCTCGCT
The DNA here is from genome assembly GCF_003265705.2 of Callorhinus ursinus. Taxonomy (NCBI): domain Eukaryota; kingdom Metazoa; phylum Chordata; class Mammalia; order Carnivora; family Otariidae; genus Callorhinus; species Callorhinus ursinus. Next base: position 5,479 of record NW_027399630.1, read on the forward strand.
TTGGTAGCACCTATTCTAAAATTGGAATAAAACAGAGACGATTAACATGGCCCCTGGGCAAGGGTGACACAGAAATTCGTAGGAATATTGTTATTACAGTGAACAATTATATACTGCTCTACAGGTTATAAATAATAGCATTCAGTGCATGTCTTGGCTTTGGACTATGCTTTAGATTTAGTGCTTAGTTCCCTACATACTGTATCTGCAGGCCTAATCTACAGGCCACATCTCACATCTGGCCCATTTGCATGCATGTTTTCTCATTGGTTCCTCATACTTATTGCAAGAGGCAGTTATATTTGCTATCTTCATTTCCTTGAAGGGGAAACTGAGAAGAGGCGGGTTGTGAACTCACTGATTGGTGGTGATGCTGGGATTTATCCTTCAGGGCTATCCTTTCATAGGCCAAGATTTTTCTGTCATTTCTTGTTTGGATCAATACAGATTGCCTCCTCTGTGGCAACCACTGACAACCACAGGAATTAAGATTTTGATGCTGGGATTGGCAGGGAGAAGGGGGAACATTTACAAGTTAAGTTCATAGCTGAGGGGCCTGAGGAAGCAGCCTGGCTTTGAGGAGCTTCTTATGATGAACACCTTCTCCCTTCCCAATGTGCTTGCATTTGCCATAGTGAGCAGTTCCTGTCATTTTCACCTAAGATATCTTTGAATTCCTCTCAATAAGCTATCTGCATGCATTGATGCCATACAACTAGTCACTCTTCGAAAGAGAAAAGTGCAACACTCATAACTTTAAAACAAAATTATTCCTAAGAATAATGAGAATTCCTACTGAGTTGTAGGAAGCATTTATTTTATTTTTAACAAGAAAAGTGGCATTTCACTGGGATGCCTGGGTGGCTCAGTAGGTTAAGCAACTGCCTTCAGATCAGGTCATGATCCCTGTGGTCCTGGGATTGAGGCCCTGTGTTGGGTTTCCTGCTCAGCGGGAGTCTGCTTCTCCCTCTCCCTTTGCTTCCCCCCTGACTCATGTTCTCTCTCTCTCTCAAATAATGAAATAAAATCTTTAAAAAAATGTTTAAAATAAAAAAAAGTAAGAAAATTGCCATGTCACAAGAAAGGGAGAGCTGACGTGTGTGTGCGCATGTGCGTGCATGCACATACACACATATATGAGTGTTCTGCTAATTACGAATTGTTTTTACTTAATTACTTTACTTAATTATAAAAAAGGATCTTGCAAAGATCCATGCACTATCAACACTTTATAGAAAACTTCAGGAAATTTAATTAACATATACAACAAGCATTTTGTTTTCTTTCTTCCACCTTTTCTGTTTTCTTCCTTGAAAGATGACATCATCTTCTTCCTTAATGATCAATTGTAGCATAAAATAAGAACCTTGTCTCTATCTACATAATTTAGAGAAATATATTAGAGTGGTTAAACTGAAACATGATTCTGTATTTTAAGTGGTTATTAAGGTATTCACAGCCTTAGGAAAAGCGATAAAGAGGGAAAATAGAATCAGGACAGAATAGTACTTACTAACAAATTTTTGAAAAATACAAAAAAATAGAAAATAACCTTAAATATCTACGAGAGGGGGGAGAAAGCAGATTTTCCACAAAGTAAGAGCAATTAGATTGACAATGGGCTTTACATCATTAAAAATAAATAAGGTCTATCATATGATCTCACTGATATGAGGAATTCTTAATCTCAAGAAACAAACTGAGAGTTGCTGGAGTGGTGGGGGTGTGAGGGGATGAGGTGGCTAGACTTTGCGGAGGGTATGTGCTATGGTGAACACTGTGAATTGTGTAAGACTGACGAATCACGGACCTGTACCTCTGAAACAAATAATACATTATATGTTAAAAAAAAAA
>NW_027399631.1:0-7332 GCF_003265705.2 Callorhinus ursinus
TCTTCATGGAGCTTACATTGTAGCAGATGAAGACAGACACTAAATAAGCCCTTAAAATATATGCAGCCACACGTGTGGTCATGGCATTTAGGACAAAGGCATCACTATGATTCAATGGGGTCGAGAACTGTTTCATCAATTAATGGTGTCCAAGCAACTGAATATGCTTGGGGAAAAAAATGAACCTTGAGGCCGTTAACCAAATGGTGGAGTAGGAAGTTCTAGGAGGTCAACCCCCAACTGATATAGACAGTAAACCAGAAAAATTGATCAGAATCAACTGTTTCCACACTCTGGAACCTGACTGGACACACAGCAAGCAGGAGAGCACTACGTGAAAGCGGAGAGCTGGTCGCAGGTGGAACAGTGACACAGGCCAAGCAGCTGCCACGACCCATCCCTTGGGCCTGCTGCGCTGACCTCGTGACCTGAGCTCGAGGAACCAGGCTAGGGCCAGGGGTGGCGGTAGAAAGACTGCCCTCAAAAAGTCTGGGTTGCATATTTTGCACATTTAGGTCTCAGCTCTCTCAGGCTTCAGGGTTCCCTTGCTGGCATCTGTCAGAGATTTCAAGAGCTAGGAACCCCTTTGCTTTTCCTTCCTTTTTTGGAGCCAGAAACTTAAGGAAATCTTTGTCAGGTCACTGTGGTCTGACCACAGATAACAGAACAAAAACATCAGCGACCACACACAACAAGGGATACGCACTTAGCAAAAACAGTTTGGAAAAGTTACAAACAGATGACTCTAGCCCCAAACAAGCACAAACCAGCAATCCCTGAGGAGTGGGAGAACCTGATTTCTAAAGTTACCACATTAAGATACTCAGAATGCCTAATTCTCATTTAAAAAAAAGCAAAAGCAAACAAAGAAATGAGAAGATATGGCCCATTCTCATGAAACAAATAATTGGACAGAAACAATCCCAGAAGAAATACAGACATTGGAATTATCTTAAATGTGCTCAAAGAGCTAAAGGAATTTATGGACAAATAATTAAAGGAAATCAGGAAATGATATATGAACAAAATGAGAATATTAATAAAAAGACGGAAATTATGAAAAGGAACCCACAAAACTTCTGGAGCTGAAAAGCACATTAAAAAAAAAAAAACCCTCACTAGAGGGTTCCAACAACATATTTGAGCAGGCAGAAGACAGGAACAACAAACTTGAGGTAAGGCAATTGAAATTACCCAGTTGGAGAGGGGAAAAAAAAGAAGAAAGAAAATGAACAGGGCCGGGGCACCCGGGTGGCTCAGTCATTAAGCATCTGCCTTTGGCTCAGGTCATGATCCCAGGGTCCTGGGATTGAGCCCCGCATCGGACTCCCTCCTCCATGGGAAGCCAGTTTCTCCCTCTCCCAGTCCCCCTGCTTGTGTTCCCTTCTTGGCTGTGTCTCTGTCAACTAAATAAATAAAATCTTAAAATAAAAGAAAAACTTAAAAAAGAAAAAAAGAAAATGAACAGGGCCTAAGGAACATGTGGGACAACATAAAGCATACCGACATATGCATCGTAAAGAAAAGAGAGAGATTTGAAAAAAATATGCCTAAAAACTTCCCAAACCTGCGGTATCTGGATGGCTCAGTCGATTGGGCATCCAACTCTTGATTTCAGCTCAGGTCATGATCTCAGTGTTATGAGATCCAGCCCCCACATCAGGCTCTGTGCTCAGCACGGAGTTTGCTGTCCCTCTCCCCATGCACACACACACACACACACACACACACATGTTTGCACAGGTTCTCTCTCTCAAATAAAACTTTAAAAACAAAAAAATAAAAAAACCCAAAAAACCTTCCCAAACTTGATGCAAGACGTGACTACACACACCTAGCAAGCTTAATAAACTCCAAGCAGGATAAACCCAGAGGTCAACACTGAGACAGATTATAGGCAAACTGGTGAAACTTAAAGATAAAATCCTTGATAAGACAAACAGCCACTTTCTCATCAGACACCACTAAAGTCAGAAGGCAGTGGGATGACATATTTAAAAAGCTGTCAACCAGAATTTCTACATCCAGCAAATGATCCTTCAAGAATGAAGTTAAGACTCCTCCTTCTCTATAATTTCAAAACGAATGGGAGGCACACGGGGAGGGACTCATCTGCCCAGCTCCAGCAGATTCTGTCCAGAACTGAGCTGAGGGGTTTAACGGGGGATAAAAAGCAATAAGGGGGACTTAGAGCCATACTGTGGGGAAATGAAATGTGTGTCCTGGATTTGAGTGTAGAGAGGAAAACTTTCCTCTGAATCCAAGCCACACCACGTCCCTACTATCATGTTTGGGCAAGTGGTGCTCCAGGCTCTTGATTGGAGGCAAGGTGAGTCAGCGCTTAACACAGGGGGTCACTGTGGGGTGTAAATGAGGTGACACATCCTGGCTGTAGCTGTGAATAATCATCTGGCTTCAACACACATTCCTGCAGCCACATCTGCTCATCCTACATGCACTGCCCCTCCTCTTCACCTGCATATGCCTCCACAACCCCACATCCTTAAAAGTGTCTGAGGAGAGGGCAGGGGCCTTGACTTTCATGAATTTTAGGTTGAAGTAGAAAAATTTCAGGATAATGGGGGTTCCGTGGAGGGAGGAGGCAGGGCTTTCCCAAAACGTGTCTTCTGTGATCGCTGACCACCGAGCCACCTGGCTGTAGCCTACAGGATCGCACCTACACTGCAGGAGGCCCGTGTGAACCTCATCGACCTCGACTTATATAACTCCACCCAGTGGTACAATGGGTGCATTCCTTCAATGTATGTGCAGGGTACCCTGAAGACAAGATCGATACCTACCAGGTAACGTCCTTTCGGGCGCCCCTTTCCCTGTCAACACCTCTTTTGTGAATCCCTGAACTCCACTCCCTCCAGGGCCCTGCTTCAGTGACCCTTTCCCTGGTCCCATCTTGTAGCAGTGAGGATGGGAGGTGACACCTGGGGCCCCTACAAAGAACCAGTCACCACACAGAGCTTTATCCCACCATGACACAGAGATCATACCACCCGAACACCACCCTGGAAGAGAAGGCTTACCTCTCCTCACCAGAATACAAAACCTTCCAATCCACTTGTACACACATGCCCATGCATACATAAAGCCTCATATGTGGACACATGGGTCGCTTATCTTCCCTCCTCACTGCAAGGAGACCCATGACAATCCATCCCCTTCTCACATCCACCTGAACCTCTTGATACCAACTCAAAGTTTACCACCACCACTTGTGTTCATGGCAGCAAGAAGCCATGGGACTGAAGAAACTGTCCTTCCAGAGCCTATGGCCCTTCTGGGCAGGGGAAAAGTGGCTCAGAGAGTGACTTCTGTGTCCTTCCTGGAAGGGGGACAGCGGTGGGCCTCTCATGTGCAGAGACAACGTGGCAAACACCTATGTGGTCGTGGGAGTCACAAGCTGGGGGGTAGGCTGTGGCCGAACTAAGCGCCCCAGATTCTACACGGCCACCTGGCCCTATCTGAACTGGACTGCTTCCAAGATCAGTTCTAATGCCTTGCACATGGCTCAACTGCCACCCCTCCCCATCCGATTTCTCAAGCAATCCCGGCTAGACAACCTTCTGCTCGCCCTTCTGTTCGCCCTCCTTGGTACTTCCAATGCCCTCCTCGACCTCCTCCCAGCCCCCCTGCATTTCGACCTCGACCCAAACCCCGGCCCCAACCCCACCCCCACCTATCACTAAATCTCCCCAAGTACTTTCTTTGCCAAGAGACTACAGCAACTCACAGAGATCTTGAAGGGGAAGACCTTTTCTAATGCAAAGGGGTATTACAAACTGGAGACCACAGATCTCCCAGAACAGACCGCTGCCTCCTGATCCAACCCCACTCCCAACAGACCCAGTGAGCCCTTTACTCCCAAGAAAACAAAGATGAAATAAATAAATATAAATATAGATATATACCTATATTATATATCTGTATTTATATATGCTTTCTGGACTTCTTCCTACCTGTCGGGAGCCATGAGCAACAAGGGGGTTAATCAGGTAGAGCAAAGGCTCCCTGATCCCTTTGAACCATGGCCACCTGACTGCCCCCATACAAAAACATGTTGTACTGGCTAGCCTGAGTTGTATATAGGCCAAGAAAACCACAGTGTTATTAATAGACCCTGAAAGATAGCGCACCTGGCCCTTTAAAGGCATACCATGTAAACAAAACTGGGAAGAAACTATGCGCTTGAGGAATCTGGCCTTGAACCAGAATCTCGGGACGGAGCCAGGAGAAGGGCAGGGAGGAACCTGTGGAACTTGTTTATGTCCTATTGTTATATAACCTAAGCCTATATAAAGTGTGTGAGAAAGAATAAAGTTGTTGCTCGCGGCACCCCCGTGGGCAACCCTCCTGTTCCCATACTTTTATGTTTCATTCTCTTGCCCTCATCCCTGTTCGACCTTGTACGCGGGCCGTGGCAAGTGGCGCCCGAACAGGGACCTGAGCACATGAAAGAGGATCCTGGACACTGACGTTGCAAACATTCAGGTAAGAGAACCGGTCCTTTAACCGGCACGACAGGAGTAAGAAATTATGGGACAAAGTCAGTCCGCTAGTCATGCATATTTTCTGCGGACCCTGCAGGTTTTATTGGCAGAGAGGGGACATAAGGTGTCTTCCTCCACACTGCAGGAATTTTTCAGGAACATAAAAGATTTGTGCCCTTGGTTCCCACTAGAAGGGACAACAAACCCAGAGGATTGGAAACGGGTGGGCCAAGAGATGAAAAATCAGATAAAATTGCGGGGCTCCAGCGCCCTACCGCCTAACACAATGGGCCTTTGGTCTCATATTTGTGAAATCCTGGAGCCACAACAAAAAATTGAGCTAATATCTTTAAAATCATAGGTTGAAGATGAGGAAAAATATCCTATTAAAGTACCCCTGACTCCCACTGGGGTATCCTCTTTTGAGATTCTGGGCGATGATGTCAACTTACCCACCCAGGATCCTTTCCCTCCTCCACCACCACCTATGCCCTTGGCGGGGAAAACCCCTAAGGCTCAGAGTGGTGGGGATGAATTTGGCAACGATGATGTTTATCTCGATGATGACCCCATTCTGACTATGCCCACATCGTTGAAATCGGTCCTGCCTGCAGTCACAACCTCTGGTCAAGGGATTAATTCCGTGACTAAGTGCACTCAAACTAGCACGCTGCAGGCTTTTCCCATTATGACCAATCAGCAGAGCGCTGCCAAGTCCTCTGTATCCAAAATTAGCCCTTTACAGAGAACTTTACTAACAGCGCAGCAAGCGGGAGAGGACGTGGGAGAGTTTAATGCCTACCCAGTAACCTTACAGGGAGGCCAACGGACATATACTGCCCTAAATTTTAAAATGTTAAAAGACTTAAAGGCTGCCTGTAGTCAGTACGGGGCCACTGCTCCCTTTACCCTATCCATGATGGAGAACCTTACCAGAGAAGCTCTTTGCCCGGGAGATTGGAAGGTTGTTGCCCGGGCTTGCCTTAATGGGGGAGATTATTTGTTGTGGAAGGCCGAATTCGAAGAAAAGTGTAACAATCTGGCTATCTATAACAGAAGGACCCAAATCCCTGTCACATATGAGATGTTGGCTGGTACTGGAGCTTATTATGAAGTGGGTAACCAAATACATTTCCCTGAGATTGCCTATGTTCAAATCAATGAGGCTGTTTTGACTGCATGGAAAAAGTTACCGACCACTGGCACAAGGACAGAGGAATTATCTAAAATAAGACAGGGGCCTGATGAACGCTATCAAGACTTTGTTTCACGGCTATTACAAGCCGTAAGTAGAATTGTTGTAGATGGGGAGGCAGGAACTATTATAGTGAAGCAGCTAGCCTTTGAGAATGCCAATTCAGCATGTCAGGCGGCCATAAGGCCTTGGAAGTCCACGGGCACCCTTGAGGATTTTTTGCGGCTGTGTGCAGACATTGGTCCCAGTTATGTACAAGGGGTGACTTTAGCAGCGGCCCTTTGAGGAATTCCTCCGCAGCAGCTACATTCACAACTTCTTAAAAAACAAAAGGGAAAGTCCCCAATGAATTCTAAAGCTTGCATGCCCTGCTTTCTATGCGGGGAACTTGGACACTTTCGTAATGAATGCCCTAAGGGCTCAAGACAAGCCCCATCTTTCAACTTTCCCTCGGGGAACCCCCCTAATAAGCCACAGCCACCTTCTGTGTGTCCCAGGTGTATGCGGGGACGGCACTGGGCCAATGAGTGTCTATCAAAAACTGACCGCTTTGGCCGCCCCCTGCAGCAGGGAAACTCCCAACGGGGCTTCCCGCAGCCCCACCAAACAATAGCGGCAATGCTCTCCCCCCCATCTCTGAGGTCAGAGCCAACACGGCAGACCTCCCTGGGATTAAATCCCTTCACCGAGGCACCCCAGCCAGTGCAGGATTAGATCTGGCCCCAAACAGCTCTGTTTATTTAGAAGCTGGCATGCCCCCTCAACCAATAAGTACAGGAATATGGGGACCTCTCCCCCCAAACACATGGGGCTTATTATTAAGTAGATCTAGTTGGACCCTAAAGGGCTTAATAATATATCCAGGAGTCATTGATGAAGATTACACAGGGGAAAATAAAATATTCACCTCACTCACACCTTTCATTAGTACTCTTTGTTTTAAATTTTTTGAATGTTGACTCGGTTGGCCGCACTGCCGCCGAACGTTTTTGGCAGCCTGAGCGGGCTCCCCTCCTCTATGCGAAGTGGCGTGACCCCGCCACCGTGGAATAGAGGGGACCCGACCCGGTCCTACGCCAGGGCCGAGGATGCGCTTGTATCTTTCCCCAGGATGAGGAGACGCCACGCTGGCTCCCGCTTCGATGCGTCCGCATTGTCCATAATGGTTTGCAGAATGAGGCGGCTCCAGATCCGCTCCGGGAGGACGAGGAGACGCCCCGCCTTGGATCAGAGGAAAATAACATGGGGAGACATCAAAGCCCTGACCGCTCGAGCTGAGGCCACCGTGCGTGAGTCGGGCCAGCCAGTCACGGCTGTTGCCCTTTTCCTTGCCATGCTATCACTTTTAACCCTTGACTCTGCCCAGGCCTCTCCTTACTGGGCTTTTGTCCCGGATCCTCCTACCGCGAGGGAGGTCACCTGGAAGGATCCCTCACCCACGGTGTTTACTAACTTCAGAGACATTTTTGATGGGCCTGAGATTTCCGGCCTCACTCATGCCGTGGCGCCTTTTAACTGGACCAGCCTGACTTCTGCCCCCCCCCCATTTGTTTCCAGGCCATTGATGGCCCTGAGGCGCCCCATTATTGATGCGTGGTCACTTCACCAGTCTCCCGAAGAATCCGCTCTTGGTAT
>NW_027399632.1:0-7329 GCF_003265705.2 Callorhinus ursinus
GGGGTGGCTGGGTGATAGACATTGGGGAGGGTATGTGCTATGGTGAGCGCTGTGAATTGTGTAAGACTGTTGAAGCACAGATCTGTACCTCTGAAACAAATAATGCATTATATGTTAAGAAAAAAAAGATAGCAGTAGGGGAAGAATGAAGGGGGGTAAATCAGAGGGGGAGACGAACCATTAGAGACTATGGACTCTGGAAAACAAACAGGGTTCTAGAGGGGAGGGGATGGGGGGATGGGTTAGCCTGGTGATCGGTATTAAAGAGGGCACGTTCTGCGTGGAGCACTGGGTGTTATGCACAAACAATGAATCATGGAACACTACATCAAAACCTGATGATGTATGGTGATTAACATAACAAAAAATTTAAAGTAAAGGGTCCTGAAAAGAAGATAAACGTCAGAAATATTTAAAATATTAAATATTGTGAGAATGTAGAAATAGAAGTTCATATGATAGCCTTTTCAATTAGTTACATAATCGTTTTAATATAGCAATTTCAGAAAAATTTTTTCTGACGTGAAATATTTTAATAATACCTAGATATTTGGAGAGTAATAATCTTTCACCACTTTCAAATATTCATGTTTAAATGAAGTATATGTTCGAAAAAGTTGACCACATTTACATTAGTCAATTTAATTTAAACATGTTTGTTTATTAATGGTTTAATATGGGGTGCTTTGCTTTTAAGGTAGCATGCTGCCTTTGGATTGGAGCAACATGAGTTTCTACAGATCGACTTCGTGGTTGATATATCTAGCAGAACTGGAATATGATTTTTGCACTTGTCAGGGACTGATGAAAAGGTGATTGAGGTGTGGAGTGGGACCTTTTCAGCTTTTGAAGCACCTGCTCTGGGACTCTGAGAAGCGTCTTTGTCTGACACAATTGGGTGTACATGAACAGACAGAAGAGAGTGTCCTAAAAGTCTCTCTCTGTGGGCAACTGGGATGATTGGAGCAAAGAAGTCAGGCATCTGACTAACTTCACTAGGAGCTTAACTCAGAATGGAAACTGCACAGTGCTCTCCAGAGACAGCAATGGGTTTCAAATTTTTCCATGTGAAGTACCATGATATAATTTGTTCAGGAGAGCAGGTGGGGGATTTTCTAATAATAATGTCATGATTTTCTGCCCTTGGGATAAAAAAGAAAGAAAAAAAAACATTAGAGATGTTTACCTTTCTTAGGAGATGTGAATTGAAAAAACAAAATCAGGATTGTCCAGTCTCCCAATGAGTTAAGATTTTGAGTAAAACCAATTTAGAATTACCCACAATTTGAATAAAGTAACTCTGGGGTCTGTGGACTAGTTAACAGTAGACTATCCGTCTGAAGGTATATACAGAAGAACAGAACTATAAAAACAGGGCCCCTACTACACTCTGGACCATGGCAGTTTGCAGTCTATTTCTGCTTGAAAAATCCAGCTATATCCCTCCCAGTCTACCTGTCCCCCCTATTCTGAATGCTAAAGTTAATCTAGGGCCCCACACAGAGAAGGTGTGGTCACGAAGAAGCTATACCCCCACACCCATCTAGGAAGACACACAAATGGAAAAAGCCATGGGTTCATTTTCTTCTATGCCACTCCATTAATGCCCAGATGTTCTGCTTGTTGCGTTGAGTTCCCCCTTCCCATGGGTAGGGTATAGAGGAAGGGCAAATAAGCAGTTTTCAGTGCAGACACAGTAACAGATTTTCTGTGAACTTGGTACACAATATCCAACTTCATGCTTTGAGATCCACTAAGAAAGTCCCACTGCCCTTGAGCCTGATCAGTAGAAGGTGACCATGGTGGCACACTATGTGACCAGTGCCACCAAACATGACTTGCCTGAAGGGGACTAGATCTCTGTAAGACAGGAAATTTCCCGAGTGTTTGAGGGGTGGCTTACACTACTCAACGATTGCATAAAATTCATATCTTTGAAAGAAGAATAACTTTATCATACTATAGTTACAAAATTAAAGTTACAAGGACCAAAAAAGATATTACAAGTACACATTTTTCTTCATGTGTATAGCTGGCAATGGCCTCAGCAGTCAGGAAGGAACCAAAATAAAAGTAATTCCATTTAAAATATTTAAAAGTGATCCTAATTAAATTTGTTGTTTGCTATGGCTCATAGCAACTGTTAATTATCTGGAGATCTTAAGATACATTTCAGTGTGCTCTGAACTGAAAATTCCTACTTTAAAAAAGGAAAGAAAGATCATTCTAGATCTGTATGAAGTAATCAAATTTTAGTTGGGATATGAGGTGGTCAGTGAATGAGAAATCTAAATTAGAGTCTTTATATGATCCAGTGATGATGTGCCATGGACTAAGAGCTGTGACTAACTGAGCCCTCTGACCCTGAGGAAAGGGACGAAGGGGAGAAGAAAGGACAGTGAAAGGGAGGGGTGGGCAGGAAAAAGGAGAATATACTTCCATCCTATATTCTGAACCAGTTGAAAGACAGAAAAAGGAATCCAGCAGATGGAGATAAAGTCAGCTTTTGTCACTGATAGAGCTTTTGAGAATAGGGCTTGATTCTGGCGTTACAGTAACTCTCTGTATCTGAACCCCAGGTGCTACAGGGAGAATGTCTGTGTCTCCTTCAAATTCATATGTTGAAGCCCTAACCCCCAATGTGATGGTACTAGAGGTGGGGCCTTTGGGTGCTTAAATAATGAGGGTGGAGCCCTAGTGATGGGATTAGTGCCCTCACAAAAGAGATTCTTCGATCAGGTGAGGTTACAGCAAGAAGACAGACAGACATGAACTGAGAAGCGAGCTCTTACCAGACACAGACCGTGACCAGGGTGGGCACTCTGTCTAGGACTTCTAGCCTTTCAGAATGGTGAGAGATAAATTTCTTTTGTTCAGAAGCCACTCAGTCTGTGGTATTTTGCTATAGCAGCCCAGATAAAGACAGGCTTTATATAGGCAATGCTGGACAAGCAGAATTTATAACCCTAAGGGGAAAAGAAAGAGCAAAGCAGAAAAGCGGGGTGCTGCTGCAAAAAAGAAGGGGAGTTTCTCCTCCAGATCATTCATTAATTTATTTCTCCTAATCTGGGGACAATAAGAGGTACCAGTGAGAGAACAGGATTTTTTTTTCTTTTTTAAAATTGGAATATAATTAACAGTGTTACATTAGTTTCAGGTGTACAGTATGATTCAGTAATTCTGTACCCAGTGCTCATCAAGATAAGTGTATTCTTATTTCCCTTTATTTCACCCATCCACCCACCCACCTCACCCCTGGTAATTACCAGTTCTCTGTACTTAAGTTTTGCTTTTTTGTTGGTCTCTTCATTTTCTTTGTTTATTCATTTGTTTTATTTCTTAAATTCCACATATATCAGTGAAATCATATGGTATTTGTCTTTCTCTGACTTATTTCTCTTAGAATCATACCATAGGTCCATCCATGTTGTTGCAAATACCAAGATTTCATTCCTTTTCACAGCTGAATAATACTCCATTGTGTGTATACACCACATCTTCTTGATCCATTCATCTATCAGTGGATGCTTGGGTTGCTTTCATATCTTGGGTATTGTAAATAATGTTACAATAAACATAGGGGTACATGTATCTTTTTGAATTCCTGTTTTTTGTTTTCTTTGAGTAAATACCAATTAGTGGAATTATTGGATTGGATCATATGGTATTTCTATTTTTAATTTTTTGAGGAACCTCCATACAGTTTTTCATAGTGGGTGCATCAATCTGCATTCCTACCAACAGTACCAGAAGGGTTTGTTTTTCTCCACATCCTCACCAACACTTGTTATTAATTGTCTTTTTTATTTTAGCCATTCTGACAAATGTAAGGTGAGATATCATTGTGGTTTTGATTTGCATTTCCCTGATTAGTGATATTGAGCATCTTCTCATGTGTCTGTTGGCCATCTGTAGCTCTTCTTTGGGAAAATGTCTATTCAGCTCCTTTGCCCATTTTTTGATTAGATTATTTGCTTTATTGGTATTGAGGTGTCTAAGTTCATTATATATTTTGGATATGAAGTGCTTATCAGATAAATCATTTGCAAATGTCTTCTTCCATTTAACTAGGTTGCCTTGTTGTTTTGTTGATGGTTTCCTTGGCTGTGCAAAAGCTCTTTATTTTGCTTTAGTCCCAATAGTTTAATTCTGCTTTTGTTTCTCTTGACTGAGAAAACATATCCACAGATATGTTGCTAAGGCTGATGTCCAAGATATGACTGCTTAAGTTTTCTTTTAGGAATTTTATGATTTCAGGTCCCACAATTAGGTCTCTAATCCATTTTTGAGTTTATTTTTGTGTATGGTTTAAGGAAATGGTTTAGTTTCATTCTTTTGCATGTAGATATCCACTCTTCTCAACAACATTTATTGAAGAGACTATCTTTTCCCCATTGTATATTCTTACCTCCCTTATCTTAGATTAATTGACCAGTAAGTGTGATTTTTATTTCTGGGCTCATTATTCTGTTCTGTTGATCTATGTGTCCATTTTTGTGCTAGTACTACTACTGTTTTGATTACTACAGCTTTGTAATATATCTTTTTTTTTAGCTTTGTAGTGTATCTTTTTTTTTTTTTTAAGATTTTATTTATTTATTTTAGAGAGAGGCACATGCAGGGAGGTGGGGGAAGGGGCAGAGAGGGAGGGAGAGTCCCAAACTGACTCCACATTAGGCACGGAGCCTGACTCAGGGTTGATGCCACAACCCTGAGATCAGGACCTGAGGCAAAACGAAGAGTTGGACACCCAACCAACTGTGCCATCCACGGGCCCCTTTTGTAGTATATATTAAAATTTGGGATCATGATTCCTATAGCTATGTTCTTCTTTCTCAAGATTTCTTTAGCTATTTAGGGTCTTTGGTTGTTCCATACACATTTTAGTACTATGTATTCTAGTTCCATGAAAAATGTTGTATTTTGATAGGGATTACATTAAATCCATAGGGTACTTTGGGTAGTATGAACATTTTAACAATATTGCTTCTTCCAATCCATGAGCATGGAATATGTTTCCATTTGTGTCTTCTTGAATTTCTTTCATCAGTTTTATGGTTTTCAGAGTTCAGGTCTTTTACTTCCTTGGCTAAGTTTATTCCTAGGTATTTTATTCTTTATGGTGCAATTGTAGTGGAGGATTGTTTTCTTAATTTCTCTTTCTGCTACTTCATTATTAGTATATAGAAATACAACAGATTTCTATATGTTAATTTTGTATTCTGTAACTTTACTGAATTACCAATTCTAGTAGTTTTTAAGGTTTCTATATATAGAATCACATTATCTGCAAATAATGAAAGTTTTACTTCTTCCTTAGCAATTTGGATGTGTTTTATTGTCTGATGGCTGTGGGAGGGCTTCCAATATTATGTTAAATAAGAGTGGTAGCGTGGACATCCTTATCTTGTTCTTGATCTTAGAAAAAAAGCTTTCAGTTTTCCCCATTACAGATGATGTTAACTGTGGGTTTTTCATAGATTGTCTTTATTATGTTGAGGTATATTCCCTCTAGACCTACTTTGTTGAGGATTTTTGTCATGAATGGATGTGGTACTTTGTCAAATGCATTCTCTGCATCTATTGAAATGATCATATGGTTTTTATCCTTTGTCTTGTTAAGGTGATGTATCATGCTAATTGATTTGCAAATATTGAACCACCCTTGCATTCCTAGACTAAATCCTACTTGATCATGGTGACTGTTTTTGGAATGTATTATTGGATTTGGTTTGCTAGTATTTTGCTGAGGATTTTTGCATGTATGTTCATCAGCAATATTGGCCTGTAGTTTTCTTTTTTTGTAGTGTCTTTGTCTGGTTTTGGTATCAGGGTAATGTTAGCCATGTAGAATAAATATGGACACTTTCCTTTCTCATCTATTTTTTGGAATAGTTTGAGAAGAATAGGTATTAACTTTTTAAATGTTTGATAGAAATCACTTATAAAGCTATTTTGTTTTGGGGGAGTTTTTGATTACTGGTTTAGTGTCATTGCTAGTAATGAGTCTACTCAAAATTTGTATTGCTTCCTAATGCAGTTTTGTAAAGCATGTGTTTCTAGGAATTTATCCATTTCTTTTATGTTGTCCAATTTGTTGGCTTATAATTTTTCATAATCTCATATTTGAATTTCTCTGTCAGTTATTTCATCTTCATTTCTGACTTTATTTATTTTAGTTTTCTTTTTAGTCTGGCTAAATATTTATCAATTGTGTATCTTTCCAAAGAAGCAGCTCTTGGTTTCATTGATCTATTCATTTTTGTTTTAGTGTCTGTTTCATATATTTCTGCTCTAATTTTTATTATTTTCTTCTACTGGCTTTGAGCTTTGTTTATTCTTTCTAGGTCTTTAAGTGTAATTTTAGGTGGTTTGATATTTTTCTTGTTTTTTTTTTGTTGTTGTTTTTGTTTTTGATGTAGGCCTGTCCTGCTATAATCTGCTTTCTTAGAACTGCTCTTGCTTGCATCCCAAAGATTTTGAACTGTTGTATTTTCATTTTCATTTGTGTTCATGTTTTTTGATTTCCTCTTTGATTTCTTTGATCCATTCATTGTTTAGTAGTATGTTATTTAGCCTCCATGTATTTTTTTTTCCAGATTTTTTTTCTTGTGATTGAATCCCAGTTTCATACAACTGTGGTCAGAAAAGATTCATGATATAATTTCAGCCTTTCTGAGTTTATTGAGATTTATTTTGTGGCTTAATGTGTGATCTGTTCTGGATAATGTTTCATGTGCACTTGAAAAGAATGTGTATGTTCTGTCTACTGTTTTCGGATGAAATGCTCTGAATATATCTGTTAGGTCCATCTGGACTGATGTGTCATTCAAAGCCACCGTTTCCTTCTTGATTTTCTGTCTGGATGATCTATCCATTGATATAAATGGGATGTTCAAGTCCTCTCCTATTGTATTTCTTCCTTTTTGTCTTATTTTTTTAATTTTTTATTATGTTAATCACCATATATTACATCATTAGTTTTTGATGTAGTGTTCCATGATTCATTGTTTGTGCATAACACCCAGTGCTCCACGCAGAATGTGGCCTCTTTAATACCCACCACCAGGCTAACGTATCCCCCTACCCTCCTGCCCTCTAGAACCCTCAGTTTGTTTTTCAGAGTCCATTGTCTCTCATGGTTCATCTCCCCGTCCGACTTACTCCCCTTCATTCTTCCCCTCCTGCTATCTTCATCTTTTTCTTTTTTCTTAACATATGTTGCATTATTTGTTTCAGAGGTACAGATCTGTGATTCAACAGTCTTGCACAATTCACAGCACTCACCATAGCACATACCCTCCCCAATGTCTATCACCCAGCCACCCC
>NW_027399633.1:0-331 GCF_003265705.2 Callorhinus ursinus
CTGATATGAGGAATTCCTAATCTCAGGAAACAAACTGAGGGTTGCTGTAGTGGTGGGGGGTGGGAGGGAGGGGGTGGCTGGGTGATAGACATTGGGTATGGTATGTGCTATGGTGAGCGCTGTGAATTGTGCAAGACTGTTGAATCACGGATCTGTACCTCTGAAACAAATAATGCAATATATGTTAAAAAAAAATAAGAAGATAGCAGGAGGGGAAGAATGAAGGGGGGAAATCGGAGGGGGAGATGAGCCATGAGAGATGATGGACTCTGAAAAACAAACTAAGGGTTCTAGAGTGGAGGGGGGTGGGGGGATGGGTTAGCCTGGTGAT
>NW_027399633.1:431-7328 GCF_003265705.2 Callorhinus ursinus
TACTATTTATATCTTTCATTGAGTTTCCAATACTGAGGCCTCTCATCCCAAGAATGAGCATCAGTTGATTAGGGTGTTGGAATCTAATTTCTACTTGGAAAGAGCCCAAATGTCCATCGACAGATGAATGGATAAAGAAGATGTGGCATATATACACAATGGAATATTACTCAGCCATTAAAAGAATGAACTCTTGCCATCTGCAACGACATGGATGGGACTAGAGGCTATTATGCTATTTAATTTTAGATGTTTATGCTAATATTTATTTGTGATTGCTTATCTCTTTTTAAGTTATGTTTTTCAAGTTTTAGAATTAATGTACTTATAGATTTCAAAATAAATTCTTAAGTATTTTTCTAATAATTACTTCCTCCTGTATATACGCTCTGAAAGATGTAATTAATTTTATCTGTTCCTTAAAGATTTAATAGTACACATCTATGATATTATATGGCTAGAGTTTTTTAATACTAGCAATTGATCTATTAAATTTCCTTTGTCTTCTGAGTCAGATTTTTTTATATATTGCCAGAAAATTATTTTTAAACCCAGATATTCACATTAATTTTCAGAGAATAAAATATTACCTTATTCATATTTTGGGGGGTTTTCCCTATGTATGTGTCATTTTTACCATATTTTATTTTTTTAAAAAAGACATTTATTTAATTTACTTTTTGAATTTATGAACTTTCTATATTCTAACTTATTAACTACATTTTCTCCCTACCAATTCATTTTTCTGTATGGATATCTAGTTGTTCCAGCATCATTTGTTGAAAATATTTTTTCTTTCCTCATTTTATAGCTCCGGTTCCTTTGTCAAAGCTATTTGACTGTATAGTTCAATGTAGTACCACTTGTTTATTTTTTCTTTTAGTTGCCTTGCTCTTTGGGGTCAAACACAAAAAATCATTGCCAAGACCGATGTTAAGGAGATTACTCTTTATGTTTTCTTTAGGAGTTTTACTTTTTGGGTCTTAAATCCAAGTCTTCAATTCATTTTGAGTTGGTTTTTATGTATGGTGTCAGGTAGGCATCTGGTTTCATTCTTTTGTATGGAGCTGTCCAGTTTTCCCAACACCATTTATTGAAAAGATGGTCTTTTCTCTGTTGTATATTCCTGGCTCAATTCAAACTAAAAAGCTTTTGCACAGCAAATGAAACCATCACAAGATCAACAACAACCTACGGAATGGGAGAAGATATCTGCAAACCACATATCCTATAAGAGGTTACTATCCAAGATATATATCCAAAATATACAAAAACTCAGAATTCAGTAACAAAAAAACAAAAACCAAACAAAAACCCCAAAACACCAATTTAAAAATTGAGCAAAAGACTTAAATAGACATTGTTTCAAAGAAGACATACAAATGGCCAAAAGGTACATGAAAAGTACTCAATATCAGTAATCATTTGGGAAATGCGATCAAAACCACAAAGAGATATGACCTCATACTTGTTAGGTTGGCCGTTATAAAAAAATGTAAGAGATAACAAATGCTGGTCAGGATGTGGAGAAAAGAGAGTTCTTGTACTCTGTTGGTGGGAAAGTAAACTGGTATATCCACTCTGGAAAAAAGTATGGGGTTTCCCTTAAAAATTAAAAAAAAAAAAAAGTACCATATGACCCAGGAATCCTACTTCTGTGCATATATTACAAGGAAATGAAATCGGTACCTCAAAGACATATCTGTACTCCCCTTACACATAATTATTCACAATAACCAAGGTATAGGAACAATCTATGGGTGTATTGATGGTTATAAGATGAATAAGTTCTGAGGATCTAAAGTATAACATGGTGACTATAGTTGATAACACTGAATTGTAATAATTGAAATTGCCCAAGATAGTAGAACTTAAGTGTTCTCATAAAAAAAAAAAAAACAAAAATGTAAGTATGTGAGGTTATGAATATGTTGATTAACTAGATGGGAGGAATCCTTCCACAATGCATACATATATCAAACCATCATACTGTACGGTTTAAAGATCTTAAAATTCTGTTTGTTGATTATACTTCAAGGACATTGAAAAAAATCAGGTGACTGTATGAGTGTTTCTGTTGCTACATTCTATCTAGTTCCACCCATTAATTTTTCTATGCCCATGTTAATACCACTGTATCTTGATTACCATAGCTTTATAGTAAATTTTCACATTACGCAGAATAAGTCTTCCAACACTATTCTTCTTCAAAATTGCTTTTGGCTATACAAAGTCCTTTGCATTTTAAAATCAGCTTATCAATTTCTATTAAAAAAAAAGACTCTACATGTGAGACCTGTAACCATAAAAATCCCAGAAGAGAGCACAGCCAGTAATTTCTCTGATGTCTGGCCATAGCAACATTTTTCTAGATTTGTCTCTTGAGGCGAGGGAAACAAAAACAAAAATAAACTATTGGGACCACATCAAAATAAAAAGCTTCTGCATGGCAAAAGAAACAATCAACAAAACTAAAAGACAACCTACTGAATGGGAGAAGATATTTGCAAATGACGTATCTGATAAAGGGTTAGTATCCAAAATATATAAAGAGCTTATAAAACTCAACACCAAAACCCCCCAAATATTCCAATTAAAAATGTGCAAAAGACATGAACAGACATTTCTCCAGAGAAGACATACAGATGGTCAGCAGACACAAGAAAAGATGCTTAACATCACTCATCATCAGGGAAATGCAAATCAGAAGTATAATGAGAAAGAACACACTGATGGTCACCAGATGGGAGGTGGGTGGGGGATTAGATGAAATACGTGATAGGGATTAAGGAGGGCACTTGTGATGAGCACTGGATGATGTATGGAAGTGTTAAATCACTATATTGTACACCAGAATCTAATATTACACTATATGTTAACTAACTGGAATTAAAATAAAAACTTAAAACAAAAAACTACAGTGAGATATCACCTCACACCTGTCAGAATGGCTGAAATCAAAAACACAAGAAAACAACTAGTGTTGGCGAGGATGTGAATAGAAAGGAACCCTTGCGCACTGTTGGTGGGAATGCAGACTCGTGCAGCCACTGTGGAAAACAGTATGGAGGTTCCTCAAAAAATTAAAAATAGAATTATCATATGATCCAGTAATTCTGCTACTGGGTATTTATCTAAAGAAAATGAAAACACTAATTTGAAAAGATATATGCACCCCTATGTTTACTGCAGCATTATTTACAATAGCCAAATTATGGGAGCCACCCAAGTATCCATCAATAGATGAATGGATAAAGAAACTGTGGTCTATGTACCCAATGGAATATTATTCAGTCATAGAAAAAGAATGAAATATTGCCATTTGCAATAATGTGGATGGACCTAGAGGATACACTGCTAAGTGAAATAAGTCAGTCAGAGAAAGACAAATACCACATGATTTCACTCATATGTAGAATTTAAGAAACAAAACAAATGAACAAAGGAAGAAAAAAGAGACAAGCCAAAGAACAGACCATTAACTATAGAGAACAAACAGATGGTTACCAGAGGGGAGCTGGGTGGAGGGATGAAGGTGGAGGGCATGAAGAACACACTTAACAGGATGAGCACTGAGTAATGTATGGAAGTACTGAATCACTATACTATACACCTGAAACTAATATAACACTGTATGTTAACTATACTGGAATTAAGGAAAAAAACAAACACACACCGTTAAGATGTTAACTGGGATATTAACTGGATTCCTAGATCAAATTGGGAAGAACTGACATTTTAACAATAGTAAGTTATCCAAACCATGAACATGGCAACTATCTTCATTTCATTAGTTCATATTTTCAAAGATGTTCTGTATATATTTTACATACTTTTCATTAAATTTATCACCACGTATGTTTTTGATGCATTTTTTTAAAATTTCATTTACCATTTATTCATTATTGGTTTACAGACAGACAACTGATTTTTATATACTGACCATGTATCCTGCCAACTTGTTATTTAATTGTTCTTATGGTTTTTCTGTAGATTCCTTTGGGTTTTCTCTATATATAATTATGTTATCTGAAAACGAAGATAGTTTTACATCTTCTTTTCCAATATTTAGGTCTTTCAATTCTTGTCATATGTAATTGCACTAATGTTGAATAGAAGTGGATATCCTCCTTGTGCTGCCAATCTCAACAGAAAAGCAATGAGTATTTCACCCTTAAATATAACTTTAGCTCAGAACCTCTAGGTGGTTCATTCAGTTAAGCATCTGCCTTCGGCTCAGGTCATGATCCCAGGGTCCTGGGATCGAGTCTCGCATCAGGGTCCCTGCTCAGTGGGGAGCCTGCTTCACCCTCTGCCTGCAGCTCCCCCTGCTCACGCTTTCTCTCTCTCTGACAAATAAATAAATAAAATCTTTTTAAAAAAAAATACGGAACTTTATCTCCAGGTTCTTCTGGGTACAGTGAGGTATTCTTTTTTTCTGGATCAGTCTCTCAGGGATCATCAATTTAATTAATCTTTTCAAAGAATCAAACTTCATCTTTGCTGATTTTCTCTTTTTTCTTTTTTGTTTTCTGCTTCATCCATTTAAGATTTTGGCTTTATTACTTTCTTCCTTCTACTTGTTTTGGGCTTAATTTGATTTTCCTTTTCTGGTTCTTCAAGGTGAAAGCCTCGATCATTGATTTTAAATCTTTTTTTCTAATATATCTAAAGCCAATCATTTAAAAACAATTATTTTATACTTTTATCTTCATGTACTAACTTAAAGGAATCCCACAAATATATTGTGCTATCATTATCGTTCAAAGTATTTTCTGATTTCCCTGTGGATTATTTAGAAGTGCTTAATTCCCAGATCTTTCCAGTTATCTTTCCTTTAGTGATGTCTAAATTAACTCCACTGTGGTCAGAGTATACTCTGAGTGGTTTCAATCTTTCTCAATGTAGGAGTACCTGCTTTGTAGCCCAGCAGATGGTCTACCTTGAGAAATGTTCCATCATATATTTAAAGGAATATATATTTTGCAGTTTTGGGGGCAGAGTTCCACAGATGTCAAGTTTATTTGGTTGACAGACTTCCTCCAATCTTCTATATTCTTCTTGATATTGTGTATTCTTATTCTAATAATTATTGAGACAAGAATATTAAAATCTCAAACTATAGTAGTGGGGCTTTCTATTGTCTCTTTTAGTTTTATCAAGTTTTGTGTGTCTCTTTTTTTAGATTTTATTTTATTATGTTATGTCACCATACAATACACATCATTAGTTTTTGATGTAGTGATCCATGATTCATTGTTTTTGAATAACACCCAGTGCTCCATGTACTACGTGCCCTCCTTAATACCCATCACCAGGCTAACCCATCCCTCCACCACCCTCCTCTAAAACCCTCAGTTTGTTTCTCAGAGTCCATAGTCTCTCATGGTTCATCTCTCCCTCCAATTCCCCCCCTTCATTTTTCCCTTCCTTCTCCTATGTACTCCATGCTATTCTTTATGTTCCACAAGTGAAACCATATGATAATTGACTTTCTCTGCTTATTTCATTAGCATAAGCTCCTCCAGTCCCATCCATGTTGATGTAAAAGTTGGGTATTCATCCTTTCTGATGGCTGAGCAATATCCCATTGTATACATGGACCACATCTTTATCCATTCATTTGTTGAAGGGCATCTCGGCACTTTCCACAGTTTGGTTATTGTGGACACTGCTGCTATGAACATTGGGGTGCATATGGCCCTTCTTTTCACTACATCTGTGTCTTTGGGGTAAATACCCAGGGGTGCAATTGCTGGGTCATAGGGTAGCTCTATTTTTAATTTTTTGAGGCATATCCACACTGTTTTCCAAAGTGGCTATACCAACTTGCATTCTCACCAACAGTGTAAGAAGGTTCCCCTTTCTCAACAACCTCTCCAACATTTGTTGCTTCTTGCCCTGTCAAGTTTTGCCATTCTAACTGGTGTAACGTTGTATCTCCATGTGGTTTTGATTTGAATTTCCCTGATGGCTAATGATGATGAACATTTTTTCATGTGTCTGTTAGCCATTGGTATGTCTTCTTTGGAGAAGTGTCTGTTCATGTCTTCTGTCCATTTTTTAACTTGATTATTTGTTTTTTGGGTGTTGAGTTTGAGAAGTTCTTTATAGATCTTGGATACCAGCCCTTTATCTGTAGTGTCATTTGCAAATATCTTCTCCCATTCTGTGGGTTGCCTCTTTGTTTTGTTGACTATTTTCTTTGCTGTGCAGAAGCTTTTTATCTTGATGAAGTCCCAAAAGTTCATTTTTGCTTTTGTTTCACTAGCTTTTGGAGATGTATCTTGAAAAAAGTTGCTGTGGCCGATGTCAAAGAGGTTACTGCCTATGTTCTGCTCTAGGATTTTGATAGATTCCTGTCTCACATTGAGGTCTTTCATCCATTTTGGGTTTATCTTTGTGTATGGTGTTAGAGAATGGTTGAGTTTCATTCTTCTGCATGTGGCTGTCCAATTTTCCCAGCACCATTTATTGAAGAGACTGTCTTTTCCATTGTATATTTTTTCCCACTTTGTCGAAGATTATTTGACCATAGAGTTGAGGGTCCATATCTGGGCTCTCTATTCTGTTCCACTGGTCTCTATGTCTGTTTTTGTGCCAGTACCACGCTGTCTTGGCGATCACTGCTTTGTAATATAGCTTGAAATCGGGCAATGTGATGCCCCCAGATTTGTTTTTCTTTTTCA
Source organism: Callorhinus ursinus (assembly GCF_003265705.2). Classification (NCBI taxonomy): domain Eukaryota; kingdom Metazoa; phylum Chordata; class Mammalia; order Carnivora; family Otariidae; genus Callorhinus; species Callorhinus ursinus. Next base: position 7,121 of record NW_027399633.1, read on the forward strand.
ACATTTCCTTGATGATTTGGGGTCTTTTCTGATTGCATACAAATTTTAGGATTGTTTGTTCCAGCACTTTGAAAAATGTCATTGGAATTTTGATTGGGATGGCATTGAAGGTATAAATTGCTCTGGGTAGCATAGACATTTTAATAATGTTTATTCTTCCAATCCATGAGCATGGAATGTTTTTCCATCCTTTTGTGTCTTCTTCAAT
>NW_027399634.1:0-7328 GCF_003265705.2 Callorhinus ursinus
AGCAGGCCCGAGCGGTGGCTGGCCCGAGGGCGAGGGAAGGGACCAGGGGCTCCGGCAGGTGCCCCACCCGACTCAACGAGGTAGATCGCTCACCCTGCCCCGACCTCTTCCCGCACTCCCAGCACCCACTCCCCCCTTTCCACGCACCGACACCACTAACTAGACCCTCGGGAAGGAGCAAGGGGTGGGTTGTCAGGGGTGGCGGGGTTTCCCCTTGCGTCAGCAGTGCAGCCGGAGAGTCCAAGCACCTGCGGTGGCCGGACGTGCAGGCGTCTGTCGGTGGCCCCGAGTGAGGACAGAGGGTGTCACGCGCGGCCTCTCAGGTTTGGGGCGGAGGAAGAGGGGGAGCCATGCGAGCGCCCAGGGGAGGCGACGATGCGCTGCCGTCGGGCGGCCGGGCCGCTGGCCAGGCCAAAAGGCTTGGGCTGGCCGAGGCGACGGGGCAAGGCTTGGGCTGGCCGGGGCGGCTGTCCTTGTCGGGGCCCTGAGGCCGCGGGGCTAGCCGCGGGGCAAGGGAGAAGCCAGCCAGCTTCGGCTAAAAGGGGTGCGGATGCGCTGGGGAGGGCGGTAGGCCGAGAGGAAGAAGAAAGGCTTCCCTGACCGGGAATCGAACCCGGGCCGCGGCGGTGAGAGCGCCGAATCCTAACCACTAGACCACCAGGGAGCGTCAGGCCCTGCGCCTGCCCCGCACCCCCTGGACGCAGCGCCTCCATACCAGCCCCTCGCCTCTGCTTTGGCTCCAAGGCCCCAGCCTTGCCACGGCCAGCCGCCCGCCGGCCCTACCAATCCACCTGCCCTGCTGGCCGCACCCTCAAAACGCTGCGCGCCTCCTTCCCTCACACACGCGCTCGGCCTCGGGCCACGCTCCCGGCTCCGGGCTCTGATCGGGCCTGGACACGAGGGCCCTGGAGCCGCGCAAAAGGTTGGCCAGCTGCGTCGGCCGGGAATCGAACCCGGGTCAACTGCTTGGAAGGCAGCTATGCTCACCACTATACCACCAACGCTGCACAGCCCGGACCGCCCCGAGACGCCGGCCCAGGGTTCGCAGCGGCGCCTTCACGCCTTCTCGCCACCGCCTGGGCCGCCGGGCGCAGCCCTGCCCCGACGTCCCGCCGGCCCGCGGCCCTGCGCTGCCGCAGGCGCCAGCAGCGGCCGCCCCGGGCCCCAGGCCCGGCCCCAGCCCCGCCAGCCCGATGCGGCTGTGGCGGCTCCGCAGGCCCGAGCCCCCGCCGCCCGCGGCCCGGCTCTGGGGGGCGCTCCGGCCGCCGTGCCACTCCCCCGGCCCTCGGCTGCCGCCGGGGCAGCCCCGCCCCGCCCCGCGAGACACGCATCCCTCCGGCGACCCGCTCGCCTGGGCCCTTCTCCGCGTGGCGTCCGGCGAGGCCACATCCCGCAGCCACAGACGACCCGACCCAGCCGCCGCCCAGCGGTCCCCCGCGCCCCCCCCACCCCCATCCGGGACCGGGCAGCGTCGGCGTCACCGAGGAGCCCGCCGCAGCCGGCCCCTCGTCAAGCGCCGGGGGCACGACAGGAGGCCCTGGCGGGGCCGTGGCGACCCCGCACGCGCGCGCCCGGCCTTACGGGGAAGGGAAAGCGGTGGGGGCGGTCCACCGTGGGCAGGCCGGGCACCCGTCGTCGCCCCGCGCCTCTCGCCGGACGCGGGAGGGAGGAGAATAAGGGCCCTGGGGGCAAGCGTTTGGACAGAGCGGCGGTGGCGCCGGCGACCAAAAAGGGCGCCTTGCCTCCCCGTCGGGGAATCGAACCCCGGTCTCCCGCGTGACAGGCGGGGATACTCACCACTATACTAACGAGGACAGCGGCGGCGGCGGCCAGCCGGGCGCCCGACCCCTCTGCGCCTGCCCGCCCTCGCCGCCCTGCCTTACACAGGCGCCCGCCACGTGCCACACCCGGCCCGACCCGAGCCCAAACCAAGCGCGTCAGCCCGCCGGGCAGCCCTCCCATCCCGACTCGCAGTGGACTCCAGGCCCGGGCCCGGCTGCGGGCCCGGGATCCGGACGGCGCGGAACACTCCGAGTGCGCCGGCGCCTAGGGCCTGCCGGGCGCGGATCGCGCAGGCAGAAGAGGCCCGAGCGGGCAAGCAAGGCTGCGAGCAGGGGGACGGGCGCCCGGGATGGGCCGGGGCGGAGGAGGGAGGGCGGCGACGACCTAGGGGAGGGGGCGGGGGCGGGGGCGGCGGCGGCGCCCACGGCGGCGAGACAGGCTGGCCCGACGCCGGTCTCTGGGTGCGGGGCCGGGGATGTGCGAGGGGGCTGGGCGGCGCCGCTCCTGGTCGGCCGGGGCGCGCGTCCCGTCCCTGGCGCGCCCACACAGCCGCCGGCCGCCACCAGCGTTCGCGCGGGGTCCCAGCCAGGCGAGCGGCGACGCGTCCAGGCTCGCCGTCAGGATGGCCGAGCGGTCTAAGGCGCTGCGTTCAGGTCGCAGTCTCCCCTGGAGGCGTGGGTTCGAATCCCACTCCTGACACGCCCACCTTTTGGCCCGACCAACCGGGACCCTGGCCCCCGGCGGGCCGCGACCACGCCCCATCGCAAGCCCGGTCCTGCCTGACCCGCCGCTCCTGCCTTGCACCCTCGCAGAAGCGGCCCAGTGCCGAGCCCTGACGCCTCGACGCTCCTGGCCACGGGCTTGGCGCACACACGCCCCCGCCCACCAGTTCACACGCCTTTCCCACCCGATCCCATCCCCAGCCCCGCAGGCCTGGGGAACTTCGCAGCACGCCTCTCCTCACCTGCTTCCCGGGGGCTGTGTTTTCCTTCCTCCCTCCCGCTCCCGCTCCCGCTGCACTCCCTCGGCCCCCTGCAGACCAGCCGGCTGCGCAAATGGCGAAAGCCCTCCGCATTCGGTTCTCCACCGGACGGGTGCCTGGTGAACAGCGCCTCGCTCTCAGAGCCGAGCACTCCCGCCACCAAGAGCACACCGTCCGACAGACAGCCCGTCCTTTCCGCCGGCCCCCATTCCCTTCTCTCCACACCCTCCTCAGGTGGCCCGAGGTGCCCACGAGGATTTGCCACCTTGACGACGCCTGACCCTGGCCGCACCTGCCTGCCTGCCTCCCTCCCCGGACACAGGCAGCCCGGCCCCCCGCTCGCCGGCCCACGACAGGGCCCTCCCTTCAGCGGGCCTGGCCCGGGAGTCCAGCCCGGGAAGGTGGCTCCCGTGAGCGCTGGGCCGAAGGAAGCCCTGGATCCCCAGGCCGCCCACCTGGGCGCCCCAGCGCATCTCCGCGCCGGAAGCCGCTGCCCGGCCGGGACCCGAGGACCCCAGCGCGCTCCCTCACCGCGCTGTCGGCCAGCTAGCCAGCGGCCACTCTGCCAGAGCGCCCCCGCGAGCCAGGATCGCGCTCCTGCCTCCCAACCAGCGCCCCCACCCCGCCCCCCCCCCCCCGCCCTCGAGCTGGCCCCCTAGGGAGCGCAGCGCGCCCCAGCTCAGACGCCTTGCTTCGCTCTCCCGGCCTGAGCGGCTCCTCGGCGGCGCCGGCGACGCTACGGGGCCTCCATCTCCTACACACAACACGCACGCGCCCGCGCGCGGACACCCACACCCCCACACCCACACAGCCCACCCCACGGCACCGCACGTGCGCACACCACCGGAGCTCGGGTCCCCAGCCCCGCCCACCCTCGCACACTCTGCTCCGGCGAGAAAGCCCTCCGCCAAAGGGACCTTGGGTCCCGGCTGAGAGGAGCCGCTGGAGGCCACGGCAGCGCTCAGGCGCGCCTGCCACAGGTGCCCCCGCGCTGGGTGGGATTCGGGCGCTGGCCAGGCTGGGTCCGGCTCCCGGCTTCCCCTGGCGACCCCGGCAGGGCAACGTCTCGCCGCGGCCGTCGACCGGGGAGAAAGCACCGCAGGAGCCTAGTGGGCCTCCGTGCGTCCGTGCGGCGCTCGGCCCGTCTGCGCCGCTCCCTAGGGCTCTGGACGTGCCTGGAGCCTCTGTTCCACACCGCCCGTCCGCCTCCTGCTCCAACCAAGCCCATGCTCCCCACCACCGGGCCGGACCCGTGGCTGGCCGCCGCTGGGGAGCGCCGCTGGGGAAGCCGTCCGGGGAGCGCCGCCATCGGTGCATGGGTGGTTCAGTGGTAGAATTCTCGCCTGCCACGCGGGAGGCCCGGGTTCGATTCCCGGCCCATGCAGCACGCCGTCCCCTTTTGGCCAGCCCTGCAGCCCCTAGGCACGCACGCGCGCGCCCCCGGCTTCCTCTCGCCCACGCTCAAGGCCCCGGGCCGAAACCAGCTCTGCTCCGGACCCAGCCGGAGCCCGGCCCTGCCCTGCCGCCCGTTCCCTTCCTCTCCGTCTCTCTCGCCCAGGGGACCAAACTCCACCCGGCGCCCGACGCCCCTGGTCCGCCCACACGCCTCCCTTGCCCCTTTCCTCTTCAGGACCCTGAGCACCCCGCTTCGCTCACCCGCTTCTCTTCCAGCAACGCTTCCCGGCACCACCACACACCCGCGCCGCGCCGCTCCAGAGCCCACGGGGCCGCGCCCCACCTCCCCGCCTTTCCCCACTGTTCCTCCCTCCCTGCCTCACTCTACCCACACTCCCAGAATCCTCCTCTCTTTGCACAACCAGGGGCAACCGACTTGCCACCCTTAGCCCTGATCCGTCCCATTCTCCTGCAGGGACCCTCACAAACTCACTGGGGTGCACCGGGAAGACCAAATGCATGGCACCACATCCTCCCGACGCCCGCCCTATAGTCTCTTGAAGGCCCGCTTGGCCGCAGTAGCCTGCAAACTCCGCCGCTGCTGCAACGCTAGGACCCCCGCCAGCACCAGGTCCACAACCGCCCGCGCCGGCGCTAGCACCGTCAGCACCTACCTCCACCGCCCTCACCCCCCCCGCACTCCGCCGCCGTCGCCGCCGCCACCGCCGCCGCCGCCGTCACCACCACCACCACCCCCTCGCAACAGCAGCGGCGGCACCAAGTCCACCAGCAGAGCGGCACCTGGACCAGCACCGGCTCGGCTGTGGGTACCGCCACCGCCACCGCTCGGACCGAGTCCACCACCGCACACCACCACGGGCACCGTTGCCAACAGCACTAGAGTCCTTCGGCGCCACCGCCACTGCCACCGACACCATCAGCACCGGAACGGAGTCCAGCACCAGCGAACCAGCAGGGGCATCGCCGCCCACCGCACTAACGTCCTCCACCATCACTGCCGCCCCGCACACACCAGCACCCCTAGGACCGAGTCCACAACCGCACACCACCACGGGCACCGTTGCCAAGAGCACTAAAGTCCTTCACCACCACCACCACAAAGTCCACCATCACCACACCGGCTCGGGCACCATCGCCCACAGCACCGAGGTCCTCCCCCATCCGTACCACCCACACCACCACCAAGTCCACCACCGCCGCCGCCGCCATCACCGGCAGGACCAAGTCCACCACCAGCGCACCAGCATGGGCATCATTGCCAACGGCACCAAAGTAATCCACGATCACAACCACCACCACCACCAGCACCACCACCACCAGCACCACCACCACCACCTCCACCACCACAGGCTCCACCACCAAGTCCACCATCACCACAGCGGCACGGGCACCATCGCCGACAGTCTGGAGTCCATCACCGCCACCGCCACCACCGGGACCATGCACACCATCCCCACAGCAGCCCGTGCACCAGAAGCAACGGCACAGAAGTCCACCCCCAGCAGGAGCAGCAGCAGCAGCAGCAGCAGCAGCAGCAGCAGGAGTAGCAGCAGCAGCAGCAGCACCAACTCGTCCACCACCAGCAACACAAGCACCAGCACAGCCTGCACCTCCGCCCCCAGCGGCCCCTCGTGCCCCAACATCCCCACACGGGTCCCCTGCGGGCACGCCCCCTCCTTTCCAAGTCCTCATTGTTCAGTGAGCCTGCGTGGCATTTGTCCCTTTGCCCTCTCTGAATCTGACGCCCAGGACAACCCCTGAGACAGGACTGGTTGTCCCGATGACAGGTGATTGAAGTCTCGGGGACGTTGGGTTCCCTCACCCCACTGGGACGGCTCCTTGACCCGGTCCAGCCCTATCTCTGGGTCTCCCTTGCCTGCCTGCCTGCCTGCCTGCTTCCCACCCACGCCCCCAACACCCACCCCTTGGCCTCACCACCTTGCAGCGCAGCACAGCACTGTCCGCCCGGCGCACCTCCTCTGCCAGGGTCTTGTCCCACTCCGGGGGCCTCCAGCTTTCTTGCACCCGGACCCACTCTTCACCACTTGCCCGACACCCATCCCTCACACTCACGCCGGCAGTCCTGGCCTCCCACGGGCTCCTCAGGCTCACTCCTACTCTCTCCCTTCCGCTACCTCAGAGCTCACCCTCTCGCACAGGTGCACAAGTACGTGCCTGGCATGGCGCCGGGGAAGGTGCCCTTCCCCCCCCCACCGAAGCCTCTGCACACACCCTGCCCGAGTGTCCAGCCACACTCTGGCCCGGGTCCCGCAAGCCCCACACCTCCCCGCCCGGCACCCTTCCCACATACCCGGGCTGCCCCCGGCCCTCCTCTCCTGCTCGGATCCTGTTTCTCTGTGCCTTAACTCCCGTGGGAGGCCACCCCCGTCCGTAAACACCTTCAACACGCGGGATCCCCCACGCATACCCCCCACACGCTCACACACACCCCCCACATGCTCGCACACACATCCCATACACTCACACAAACCCCCCACGCTCCTGCACACACCCCACATTCTGACACACACAGAAAACACAGCCCCACTCGCTCACACACACCCCATACGCTCTCTCACACTCACGCCACACGCTCACACACCTGCACACCACAGACGCATGCACCACACAGCGACACACACGCTCACACCGCACACACACACACACACACACACGCTCACACACACGTCCCATGCACTCACACACACCCCACACTCTCCTACACACACCCCACATACTGACACAGCACACAACCCCGTATGGTCACACACACACCCCCACCACACGCTCACAGACACCACCACACACGCACACACACACGCTCACACACCCGCACACCACACTCGCACGCACCACAGACAGACACACACGCTCACACTACAGAGATGCCGGCACGTCCGGCCACCGCAGGTGCTTGGACTCTCTGGCTGCACTGCTGACGCCAGGAGAAACCCCGCCACCCCTGACAAGCCATCCTTTGCTCCTTCCCGAGGGTCTAGTTAGTGGTGTCCTTTTAAGGAAAGTGGGGGGGGCTGGGAGTGCGGGAAGAGTTCGGGGCAGGGTGAGCGATCTACCTCTTTGAGTCGGGTGGGTCACCTGCTGGAGCTCCTGGTCCCTTCCCTCGCCCTCGGGCCAGCCACCGCTCGGG
>NW_027399635.1:0-7325 GCF_003265705.2 Callorhinus ursinus
GAGTTGAAAGTAGTCTGTTTGAATTCTTTTTGGCATTGGAGTCCTCTGCTGTCGCTCAGTTACCGCCATCCATGGGGGGCTTTGGAACCAGGGTCCGGGGACAGACCCGCTCAGATGCCAAGCTAGTGTGAGGCTTAGGGCTTAAGGGCATGACATGCCCGATCTGCCAGCGCTGTGATAAGCTTCCCGGGGTCTGATTTGAGGACGTGGGTCAGCGGGGAGTGTCAGGCTCAGGGATTGTGGCCCGGGCACCTTGAACTCAGGGCTCGTTGGGACAGTCCAGCACAGTTCTGGGGCCGTCCGGCACAGTTCTCCCGCTCGGAATGCTTACCGAAGTTGCCAATGGCACGTTTTCCTTTTTCGTGGCAGGCTGAGTCCTCTGGCCCTGGTCACGTGTCCCAAGTCCCTGAGGCTTTGGAGTCAGGCTCTGGGGCCAGACCCCGCTCGGAAGCCAAGCTAGGGTGAGGCTTAGGGCTGAGGGGCATGACAGAGATTGCGGCCCGGGCACATTGAACTCGGGGTTCGTGGGGAAGGAACGGCATAGTTCTCCTGCTCGGAATGTTTACCGGTGTTCCCCATGGCACGTGTTCCTGTTTATTGGCAGGCTGAGTCCCCTGGCCCTGTTCAGTTGTCCCTGGTCCCTGGGGCTTTGGAGCCGGGCGCCTGGGGACAGAGCCTTCAGAAGCCTCCGTGGGGTCCCGTTTAGGGCCGAGGGTCATGGCAGCATTGACGTGCAAGCATTATAGCCAGCTCTTGGGGGGTTTGTTTTGAGGGAGTGGGTCAGGTTGAGAGTCTGGCTCAGGGTTGGCCGCCTGTGGGCGCCAAGTTTGTGCATTGGTTGGAAAGGGCATTCTGAGATGTCCTGTTCTGAACGCTCTCTGGAGAGAGCCTGACTCTAAAGCCTCAGGCAATTGGGACACGTGACCAGGGCCAGAGGACTCAGCCTGCCACGAAAAAGGAATACGTGCTATGGGCAAATCCGGTAAGCATTCTGAGCGGGAGAACTATGCTGGACCGTCCCCAGGAGCCCCGAGTTCAACGTGCCCAGGCCGCAATCCCTGAGACTGACACTCCCTGCCAAACCACGGTCTCAACTCAGGCCCCGGGAAGCTCATCAGAGCACTGGCACATCAGGCATGTCATGCCCCTAAGCCCTAAGCCTCACCCTATCTTAGCATCTGAGTGGGTCTGTCCCCGGAGCCTGCCTCCAAAGCCCCCCAGGGATGGCAGTAAGTGAGCGACACCAGAGGACTCCAATGCCAAAAAGAATTCAAACACACTACTTTCAACTCCGGAAAGCGTTCAGAACACGAGAAATCTGAATGCCCATCCCAGTCAATGCACACATTTTGCGCCTTCTGCCATCCAACCCTGAACCGGATGCTCAACATGACCCTCGCCCTCAAGTCAAATCCCACAGAGCGTCCTACAGCCCTTGCAACTCAGGGCTGCCATTGCCTAGGCCCTAACCGTGACCCTCCGGGGCTTCTGAAGGGTTTGTTCCCCCCAGAGGCCTGGCTCCAAAACCCTAGGGACTGGGGACACCTGACCGTGGCCAGAGGACTCACCCTGCCAATAAAAAGAAAAACATGCCATGGGGAACTCCGGAAAGCTTTCTGAGCAGGAGAAATGTGCCGGTCCATCCCAACGAACACCGAGGTCAATGTACCCAGGCCGCAATCCCTGAGCCTGACACACTCCCTGACCCCCGGAAGCTCATCACATCACCGGCACATCAGGCCTGGTGTGTCCCTCAGCCCCAAGCCTAACCCGGGGTTGGCTTCTGAGCGTCTCTCCCCAGAGCCTTGCTCCAAAGCACCAGGTATTCGGGACACCCGAGCAGTATCAAGTGAATCCAGCTGCCACCCAGAAGGAAACCGCACCACTCGGATCTCCGGAAAGCTTTCAGATCAGAATGCTGAATGCCCATCCGGGCGAAACTGCACTTTCCCCGCCACCTGGCGGCAAACCCTGAGCCTGACACTCAACCTGACTCCCGCCCTCAAGACACACCGCCCATCCCAAGCTCACCACAGTTCCCGCACACCAGGAGTGCTGTGCACCTGGGCCCTAACGCTAACACTCACTTGGCTTCGGAGAGCTTTCTCCCTAGGTCCCTGGCTCCATTACCCAGGGATTTGGGCCACCTGAGCAATACCAGAGGACACAGCCTGACACCACAAATCAAAATGCGCCGTTTGGCACTTCCAAAAGTACTGAGAGGAGAACCCTACATGCTATGCCCCTAGGCCCTCACCTGAAAACTAGATTGGCTCTTGAGTGCTTTGTTCTCGGAGGTCTCGCCCCAGAGCCCCAAAGACAAGGGACACCTGAGCAATACCAGAGGAGTGAGCTTCCCACCCAGTGAGAAACCCCACTGTTTGGAACTCCGGAAAGATTCACAGGAGGAGAATGCTGCATGCCAATCCCAGCGCACCCACCCTTTCAGTGGTCCCCTGGCCGAAAAGAAGAGCCAGACACTCACGCTGACCCACGCCTTCAAACCTCACCCCCGGGAACTTCGACGAAGTGCTGGGAGGTCAGGTCTCCCGTGCCCCATGTCCTAACCCTCACCCTCGGGTGGCTTGTGAGGGGTCAGTCCCCAGAGTCTGGCTACAAAGCCCCACAGATTCGGGACACCCGAGCAATATTGAGCGACTCAGGCTGCCACCCAGAAGGAAAATGCGCCATTTGGTACTCGGGAAAGCATTCAGAGCAGGAGAACTCTGAATGCCCATCCCAAGGAATGCAAAAATTTTCTGCCCTCTAGCGGCAGACCCTGAGCCTGACACTCAACCTACCCACGCCCTCAAGACAAACTCCAAGGGAAGCAGGCCATCCTGCTGGCACGATGGGCCTGCCGTGCCCCAAGGCCCTAACCCTATCCCTCTCTGGCTTCTGAGGGCTCTGACCCCAGAGGCCCGGCTCTAAAGCCACAGGGATTGGGGGCACCTGAGCAATACCAGAGGATTCAGCCTGTCTCGAGAAGGAAATCACAACATTGGGAAATCGGGGCAAACTTTCTGAGTAGAAATCTGCATGCACATCCCAGCGAAATGCCACATTCAACGGCCACCTGCCCACAAACCCTGAGACTGACATTCACCCTGACCCACGACCCCCACTCAGATCCCCCGCCACCCAAAGCTTGCCCCAGCGTGGCCAGATCAGTGCTCCAATGACCCTAGGCCCTAGGTCTATTCCTAGGTTGGCTTCTAAGTTTCTGGATCCAGAAACCTGGCTCCAAAGCCCCAGGGATGGCAATAAATGAGCAACACCAGAGGACTCACCTTGCCAAAAACAATTCAAACACACTACTTGCAACTCTGGAGAGGTTTCAGAATAGGACAACTCTGAATGCCCATCCCAACCAACGCACAAATTTGGCGTCCTCTGGCGGTCAACCCTGAGCATGACACAACCTGCCCCATGCCCTCAAGACAAAGCCCCCAGAGCAGGTTACAGAGCTTACACATCAGCCCTGCTGTGCCCCTAGGCCCTAACCATCACCCTAGAGGCCTCTGAGTGTCTGTCCCCAGGGGCTTGACTCCAAAGCTCTAGGGATTTGGGACACCTGACCATTACCAGAGGACTCAGCCTGCCACTAAAACATAAAACGTGCCATTGGGAACTCCAGTAAGCCTTCAGAACAGGAGATCTGTACTGGTCCATCCCAACGGAACCGAAGTTCAACGTGCCCATGCCACAATCCCTGAGCCTGACACTCCCCCCGACCCACAGCCTCAACTCAGACCCCGGGAAGCTCATCACAATGCCAGCACATCAGGCCTGTCATACCCCTCAGCCCTAAGCCTCACCCTACGTTGGCTTCTGAGCGGTCACTCTCCAGGGCCTGGGTCCAAAGCACAAAGGATTCGGGACACCCGAGCAGTATCAAGGGACTCAGGCTGTCACCCGGACGGAAACCGCACCACTGGCAACTCCGGAAAGCATTCAGAGCAGGAGAACTCTGAATGCCCATTCCAGCAAACCTACACTTTCTTCGCCCCCTGGCAGCAAACCCTGAGCCTGACACTCAACCTGACCCACACCCTCAAGACAAACCCCTGGTAAGCAGGCCACAGTGCTTACATATCGGGTCTTCAGTGCCCCTAGGCCCTAACCCTATCCCTCGCTGGCTTCTGAGGACTCTGGCCCCAGAGGCCTGGCTCTAAAGCCACGGGGATAGGGGGCAACTTAGCAATACCAGAGGATTCACCCTCTCTCCCAGAAGGAAACTGCACCATTGGGAACCTGCGGCAAAGGTTTCCCAGTAGAACTCTGCGTGCCCATCCGAGCGAAATGCCACTTTCAACGGCCCCCTGCAAACCCTGACCTGAGTCTCACTCTCACCCCCGCCCCAACTCAGATCCCCTGCCCCCCAAAGCTTGCCCCAGTGTGGGCAGATCAGGGCTGAAATGATCCTAGGCCATAAGCCTATCCCTAGTTTAGCTTCTGAGCTTCTGACCCAAGAGCCTGGCTTCAAAGCCCCAGGGATAGCAATAGATAGAGCAACACTAGAGGATTCAGCTTGCCAAAAAGAATTCAAAAACACTAATTGGAACTCCGGAGAGCGTTCAGAACACGAGAACTCTGAATGCCCATCCCAGCCAACACACAAATTTGGCGCCGTCTGGCGGCCAACCCTGAGCCTGACACTCAACCTGACCCACGGCCTCAACTCAGACCCAGGGATGCTCCTGTCATGCCCCTAAGCCGTAAGCCTAACCCTAGGTTGGCTTCAGAGCACTCTGTCCCCAGAGCCTTGCTCCAAAGCCCCAGGGATCTGGGACACCTACCAGTGCCAGAGGTCTCAGCCTGCCACTAAAAAGGAAAATGTGCCATTGGGAACTCCAGTAAGCATTCCGAGAGAACTGTGCCCATCCATCCCAACGAACCCCAAGTTCAATATGCCCAGACTGCAATCTTTGAGCCTGACATTCCGCCCTGACCCATGGCTTCAACTCTGACCCAAGGAGTCTCATCACAGCGCCGGCATATCAGCCTTCTCATGCCCCCAAGCCCTAAGACTAACCCTAGGTTGGCTTCTGAGTGCTCTGTCCCTAGAGCCTGGCTCCAAAGCCCCAGGGCTTTGGGACACCTGACCAGTACCAGAAGATTCTGCCTGACACTAAAAAGGAAAACGTGCCATTGGGAACTCCGTTAAGCATTCAGAGCAGAGAACTGTTCCGGTCCATCCCAACGAACCCCAAGTACAATGTGCTCAGTCTGCAATCCCTGAGCCTGACGCTTCCCCAACACACGGCCTCAACTCACACCTCGGGAAGCTCATCGCAGCGCTGGCACATCAGGCGTGTCTTGGCCCTAAGCCCAAAGACTAACCCTAGGTTGGGTTCTCAGTGGTCTGTCCCCAGACCCTGGCTCCAAAGCCCCAAGGATTCGGGACACCCGAGCAATATCAAGGGACTCAGGCTACCACCCAGAAGGAAACCCCGCCACTGGGACTCTGGAAAGCATTCAGAGCAGAACTCTGATACCCACCCCAGCAAAACTACACTTTCTGTGCAACCTCGCAGCAATCCCTGAGCCTGACACTCAACCTGAACCCCACCCTCAAGACATACATCCCATCCCAAGCTCGCCACAGTTCCCGCACACCAGGAGTGCCGTGCACCTGGGCCCTAACCCTAACCCTCACTTGGCTTCAGAGACCTCTCTCCCTAGGTCCCTGGCTCCATACCCCAGGGATTTGGGCCACCTGAGGAATACCAGAGGACTCAGCCTGACACCGCAAAGCAAAATGCGCCATTTGGCACTTCCGAAATCACTGGGAGGAGAACACTGCATGCCGTGCCCCTAGACCCTAACCACAACCCTAGATTGCTCCTGAGTGCTTTGTTCCCGGTAGTCTCGCCCCAGAGCCCCAAAGGCAAGGGACACCTGAGCAATACCAGAGGACTGAGCTTGCCACCCAGTGAGAAACCCCACTGTTTGGAACTCCGGAAAGGATTCACAGCAGGAGAACGCTGCATGCCCATCCCAGTGCACCCACCCTTTCATCGGTCCCCCGGCCGCAAAGAAGTGCAAGACAATCACGCTGACCCACGCCTTCAACCCTCACCCCCGGGAACCTCAACGCATTGCTGGGAGGTCAGGTCTCCCGTGCCTCTATATCCTAACCCTCACCCTCGGTTGGCTTGTGAGGGGTCAGTCCCCAGACCCTGCCTCCAAAGCCCCACAGATTCGGGACACCGGAGCAATATCGAGCGACCCAGGTTGCCACCCAAAATGAAAACGCGGCATTTGGAACTCCAGAAAGCATTCAGAGCAGGAGAACTCTGAGTGCCCATCCTAAGGAATGCATAAATTTTGCATCCTATGGCGACAAACCCCGAACCTAACACTCAACCTGACCCATGCCATCAAGATAAACCCCCGATGCTGCCACGTCGGGCCTGCCGTGCCCCTAGGCCCTAACCCTATCGCTCGCGGGCTTCTGAGGTCTCTGGCCCCAGAGACCTGGCTCTAAAGCCACAGGGATTGGGGGCATCTGAGCAATACGAGAGGATTCAGTCTGTCTCCCAGAAAGGAACCGCACCATTAGAAACTCAAGGCAAAACTTTCCGAGTAGGAGAACTCTGGGTGCCCATCCCAGCGAAATGCCACTTTCAACGGCCCCTACCCGCAAACCCTGAGCTTCACACTCACCCGAAATCCCACACCCCCAACTCAGATCGCCCACCCCCCCCCAAGCTTGCCCCAGCGTGGACAGATAAGGAATGAAATGACCCTAGGCTGTAAGTCTATACCTAGGTTGGCTTCTGAGCTTCTGTCCCCAGAAGCCTGGCTCCAAAGCCCCAGGGATGGCAATACCTGAGCGACACAAAAAGACTCAGCTTGCCGAAAAGAATTCAAACACACTACTTGCAACTCCAGAGAGCGTTCAGAACCCAAGAACTCTGAATGCCCACCCAAGCCAACAGTCAAATTTGGCGCCCTATGGAGGCCAACCAAGATCCTGACACTCACCCTGACACACGCCCTCTAGATAAACCCCACTGAGCAGGCTACAGTGCTTGCACATCAGGCATGCCGTGTCCCCAGATCCTAACCGTCACCCTACGGAAGTATCTGAAGGATCTGTCCGCGAAGGCTGGCTCCAGCAAGACCAGAAGACTCAGCCTGTCACCCAGAAGGAAAACACGCCATTTGGAACTTAGGAAAGGGTTCAGAGCAGGAGTACACGGCATGCACATTAAAGCACACCTGCACTTTCATTGGCCCCCTTGCCGCAAACCATGAGCTTCACACTCATCCCAACACATGGCCTCAACTCAGACCCCCGGGATGCTAGCCATAGTGCC
>NW_027399636.1:0-7325 GCF_003265705.2 Callorhinus ursinus
TAACTACTAGTGGTTTTAATTTTGTTCTTGATTTTCTGAGTTATTTGAGGTTCCACATTCCAAGACTCTACTTCGAGTATAGATAACATTTTGTTGAAAATGAATTTATTTTAAAATTTGGGCACCTGGCTGGCTCTGTCAGTAGAGTGTGTGGCTCTTGATCTTGGGGGTTGTGAGTTCAAGCCCCGTGTTGGGTGTAGAGACTTAAAAATAAAATCTTTAAAAAAAAAATTTGGTCATAGTTTTGCATTAGACTATTTTCACTCTACTTCCAAACGGTATTATTTTATTCGTGCAGGTTGATGATCTTACAGCAAAACTGGAAACTGCATCTTCAAAATGTCTATACCTGGATGCAAAAAACCAGCTTCTTACCCAGGAGTTATCATCTATGAAGAAAATGCAGAAGAAATATGAAAAACTAGGGAAGAATAAAAAGAAGTTGAAACAACAGGTAGTACACCTCAGAAGTCATTTAGAACTCAGTATGGTAGAATACAGTAAAATAGAACAATATAAATGGGAGCTTGAAGAAAGAATAAGATTGGACATAACAGAAAAATTAAAAGAAGCCAGTCTGTTTTTACAGGTTAATTTACTGATCTGTAGTATGCTTTAATCATTTCACTGCAAGTTACATTTTGGTTATATGCATTGTATAATTTTCCTCTACTTCCTTGATAGCCATTTGGTAAATTTGAAGGAACATTTGTTCCTTCTCTTTTAAAAATTTCACTTTTCATCATTATTCTCACTAAATTGATTTTTCAGAATGATTCACAGTAGAGAATCATTTTATTTTTTAAGACCAGTTGGTATAAAACAAGACTATTGACAGGAAAAGAAAAAATGGTCTTTTAAAAATTTTAACCATGGGGTGCCTGGGTGGCTCAGTTGGTTGAGCAGCTCAGGCTCGTGAAATCAAGCCCAGCATGGAGCCTGCTGGGAAAAAAAAGATGGTACCATACTTGGATTATTTTTTTTAAAGATATTTATTTATTTATTTATTTATCTGGAAAGCACGGGTGAGAGGATGCACAGAGGGAGAGAGAGAATCCCAGGCAGACTCCATGCTGAGTACGACACAGGGCTTTAATCTCAGGACCCTGAGATCACGATTGAGCAGAAACCCAGAGTCCGGCGCTCAACCGACTAAGCCAGCCAGGCACCCCCTGTTTTTGGATTATTCTTAAGTTGTATTGTTCACTTTTTAAAGTTTTTAAAGGATTCTCTTATTCTCTGAATTATCAGATTGCATGAGTTCTAATATAAGAATGATTGAACTTTATCATTCAGATTTAATTCAGTTGACATTGATGAGAAATATTTTACACTTCAGCTTTTTTTTCACATTTACAATTGCTCTCTGAATCATTGACTCAAAACTAAAGGAAAGAAATATACTGTATTTACCCAGTTTTAAAACTATGCTTTTAATTTGCTTTAGACACAAGTAGCATCTCAAGAAAGGTTAGGACAGTTAAGAGAAACTAATAATGCTTCAATAAGAAGTCAAATGGAACTCCGAATTAAAGAATTGGAATTTGAACTATCCAGAATGAAAAGTTCTCGAGATTTTTATAAAACAGAATTGGAAAAATACAAGCAACTCTGCGTAGAAGAATTAAAAGTTCAAACGTCATTGACAAATGAACTGAGCAAGCAAGTTAAAACAGAATCATAGAAAATAGATTTAGCTTGTTAATTTGCCTCTAAAGCATAATTTTTATGGAGCCAAGTTCATGAGATGAGTAAGATAGTTTAATTTTGGAAAACGATGTTTGTAAAAGAACTTACCTTTGAAATGTTAGTCCAAGACAGTTTGCCTCTCTCCTCCTTTTTTCGGTTTTACATGATTTTATTTTTTTCCCCTTAATATTTTCAGTTAATCTGATCTCCTAGTCTTTAAGCTAATTGTTAGAAGCTTTATAATTTAGACAGCATGTTATTATAAAATTGTTTGTCAGAATTGCCCTGAATAGCAATGAGTTTCTTAATATTAGTGAGTTTATTTTTGGAAGAGTACATCTTTAACCCAAACTGCACATCCTGGCAGCTTGGTAAATTTACTTTTTTGATTGTGATTTTTGTTATTATTACCAAATAGAGGGTGCTTTGAAACAAACTGTTCTTTATATAGTTTTTCTACCTTACATAAAGGTATACATGTGAAATACAACAAGATTCACCTAGGGGTGAAAGGCAGCATAATTCCCAAAGTGGCTAAAAATAGCACCATGGTGGACATGAGGAGGGGCTGGGTGAAAGACAGAACGGGTAGATTCCACCTCCAGTACCCTGGTAACTGTGTTATAACCTAATTGCCTCCGGAGCTGTTTTCTGTCTTTCTGATCACAACTCTGCCATCTAGCAGTTGTTGATCTAAATTATTCCTCAGTGCCAAATGCTCAATTTCTCTGAGGTAATGAGTGAAATGTATAAGAGTGGTAAAAGCCAATGCTTGAAAATGTCTTTGAGGGATGGTTTATTTTTATTTTTATTTTAAAGATTTTATGTATTTATTTGACAGAGAGCAAGTGAGTGAGCTCAAGCAGGGGGAGCGGCAGGAAGAGGTTGAGGGAAAAGCAGGGGCTCGATTCCAGGACTCTGGGGTCATGACCTGAGCCGAAGGCAGATGGTTCACTGACCAAGCACCCAGCCCCCCGGGATGGTTTTATATTTTTCTATCTCTAAACTGGTTTACTAAATATAAGTATATGTAATGGCATGCTGCTTTACTAAATATAAGTATGTGTCATGGCATCCTCAAGAACCTTGTAAGTACAGCCATTCCAGAAGGCAGCATGTATTACCTGTTAAGCATTGTGCATCACTAATAGCCATTTCTCTCCCTCCTTAATTTGAATTACTTGTTAGTTAGGAATCTCTAGAAATATATGTACTTCTTTAGAACAATTTTAAACCTATCATTATATATTGTAGGTCTGCTCTGTCACATTTTCAGTGTTAAAACACCGTTTAAAGGCACATTCTGTTTACTATTATGGAAACTTTCAAAAAATGCAAGTCATTTAGGAATGATGTGGGGAGAAATGAAATATTAAGAACTGTGTTTTGTAATCTTAACAGGACTAATGAGAAGCTGGCAGAGACCAGTACCAAACTTCTGGTGGAGAAACAGCAAAAACAGTCTTTGATTAATACTATTACTATGAGGCCTGTCCTAGACTTGCCTTCTGTTAGAAATATTAATAATAGTTCACTGCTCAATAGAAATGTTGCTCCAAGAGAAAACCTAGTGATTCTTACCCCACGCTCACGGCCTACAAATAATGGCATTGAGACTTTCTTGACCAAGGTTAGTTATGTTATCTTTTTTTCTTGGGTTTCAGATTTCTGATAGAATTTTTGTTTTTAATTTGGTGAAATTCTAAGACTACTTTCAGGGATCATTTCTATAGTTTGTTAATTTGGTGAAATTCTGAGTTGTTTAACTGACTAACACACACTAAGTAAAAGTCATAATTATATGTGCTAATAAAGAAATGAAACAAATTTTATGATATTTTTTTAGTTCCTGGAGCTCTTGCTTTCAAGAGATACTTATTATTCACTTTATTTAATAAATATAACTAAACTAACATATTTTATTATTTTTTAAAGATTTATTTATTTAATTTTATTTTTTGAAGATTTTATTTATTTATTTGACAGAGAGAGACACGGCGAGAGAGAGAACACAAACAGGGGCAGTGGGAGAGGGAGAGGCAGGCTTCCCTCCAAGCAGGGAGCCTGATGCAGGGCTCAATCCCAGGACCCTGGTGTCATTACCTGAGCCAAAGGCAGATGCTTAACAACTGAGCCACCCAGGCGCCCCTAAAGGTTTTATCATTTTAAAGATTTTATTTATTTATTTGAGAGCAAGAGAGAGAGCATGAGAGGGAGGAGGGTCAGAGGGAGAAGCAGACTCCCTGCCGAACAAGGAGTCCGATGCGGGACTGGATCCTGGGACTCCAGGATCATGACTTGAGCTGAAGGCAGTGGCTTAACCGACTGAGCCACCCAGGTGCCCCAGATTTTATTATTTTAGAGAGAGAGAGTGCATAAGAGGGAGAGAGAGCATGAGACTTTCAAGCAGACTCCCCACTGAGCGTGAACCCTACGTAGGGCCCAGTCTCATGACCTATTTTCTTACATGAGAGTACATTCTTAATTGCTTTCTTACTTATAGCATTTTTTTTTTACTTATAACACTTCTGTTTCACATTTTACAAAATGTCTTGTTGAGCAGTTGTAGAGTATTTTCTAAATAGCTAAATCAAGCAAATATTTGATTTTTTTTTTTTTTCAGAGAGGGAGTACAGGCAGGGGGTGAGGAGCAGAGGGTAAGCAGGCTCCATGCTCAGTGCCGAGCCCCATGTAGAGCTCAGTCTCACAACCCTGAGATCGTGACCTGAGCCAAAATCAAGATCAGACACTTAACTGACTGAGCCACCCAGACGCCCCACAATTTGAATTTTTTAAAAAAAGTTCACGTATATCTACCTTGCCATCACTTGAATGATTGATGACTAATATGGGAATGATAGGGAGTCTTTAAATAGTTTCCATTGTGTATCATTGTTATTAAAATATCCATTTCAATGAATGCACATAGGGTTATGGTTTTGATGGTATATTCATGGTCTTATTAACGTAGACAAAAGGAGCATAGGCTCAGGGTAAATGAGGCCTCAGTCTTGTTCTTTCATTCGGCATCGTTATTGTCTTGCTCTCTTCCCTTCTAATTTGAGGACTTTCTTTAGTGTTATGCTTGGATGCCTTTCGATTTTTGGTTTGTGATCACCATGAAGTTCATATGTAACATCCTATGTATATAGCAGTTTATTTTAAGTTGATGGTTACTTAAGTTCAAACACATTTTAAAAACACTACATTTTTACACCCCACGTTGTTTTATTAATTTGATGGCTTAGTTTACATCTTTTTATTTTGTGTATCCCTTAACTAATTACTGTAGATATAATTGATATTACTACTTTTGTCTTAACCTTCGTACTGGCTTTATAAATGTGATTGATCTATTACCTTTACTGTATGTTTGCTTTTACCAATAAAACTTTCTTTCATAATTTTTTTACTTCTAGTTATGGCCTTTCCTTTTTTTTTTTTTTTAAGATTTTATTTATTTATTTGACAGAGACAGCCAGAGAGAGAGCACAAGCAGGGTAAGTGGGAGAGAGAGAAGCAGGCTTCCTCCTGAGCAGGGAGCCCGATGTGGGGCTCAATCCCAGGACCCTGGGATCATGACCTGAGCCAAAGGCGGACGCTTAACGACTGAGCCACCCAGGCACCCCTCCTTTTTTTTTAAAATTTATTTATGAGGGAGAGAGAGCAGAGCAAGCGAGAGAGAACACAAGTGGGAGGGGAAGGTCCGAGGGAAAGGGAGAAGAAGCAGGCTCCCTGATCAGGGCGCCTGATGTGGGGCTCGATCCTAGGAGGTCCCTTAGCCTGTCCTCATTTTTAAAATTCTTTTTTTTCCTTTTGGCTTGGAGGATTTCTACTACCCTGTCTTGCAGATCACGGATCTGTTCTGCAGCTTTTAATCTGCTGTCGATTCCCTCTGGTGTATTTTTCATTTCAGTTATTGTATTCTTTAACTCTGATGGGTTCTTCTTTATATTTTCTCTTTGTTGAAGTTCTCACTGAATCCATCCATTCTTCTCCCAAGTTTGCTGAGCATCTTTATGTCCATTACTTTGAACTCTTTATCAGGTAGATTACTTATCTCGGTTCCATTTAGTTATTTTTCTGAAGTGTTGTATTGTTCTTTCATTTGGAACATACTCCTCTGTCTCCTCATTTTGTCTGACTTTGTATGTTTGTTTCTGAAATTGTTCTTTTCTGCTTTTTCCCTCTTTCAAGTATGTTGCTTTGAACAATGAATGTTAGTTATAAAGTCAAGGAAGGAGAAAACATTTCTAAGTGTTGTCTGGTCATTTTTCTTGTTGGAACTGTGGTGGAGTAGGTGGCAGATGACATTGCTCTTCTCTTTCTGAGTTGAGAACACAGGAGTCAGGCAGATGGAGATAAGCTTAGTAACTTTGTTACTAACACATACAAACAAATAGGAGGATATGGTTTAGGTATGTAGCTACAGCGAGCTTCCCAGTACTTTATCCCAAATTAGGCACTTCCACACAGTTGTAATGGAAGGAACAAATGTTTGATGCCCATCCCACAAAGATGAGAGCAGACTTGAATTCACGTTACTGTGGCAGGCACATCTTTTCAAAGAAGAGATTTGGAACCATGTAGGCATTGCTTAGTGCCTTCTCCCAAATTCACCCTTTAGGCAAATCTCCCTTCCTGTCGTGAGGCAGGTAGAGAAAAGTCCTCGCATGGAAATGAAGGTTTACCTAGAATTTCTGACTTGATTTAAATTATAATTAAAGTTAATCATGTCTTTTGTACATACCAACTAATGATGAGAGGTTGGACAGAGCATGCTAGATGGTAAAGAGAAATCTGTTTTGTGTTTTAAATTTTGTTATAAATAACCCACAACAGAGGTAACTCATTTGTTGATTGATTTTGATAAACCAAGTTTTATTTGAAAGAAATGGATAATTCTTTCAAGGAAGAATTTCCTCAGTTTCAGGTTCTTTGGTTCAACTAAAGATGTTCTCCTTCAAGCTCCTTGTCCTTTGGTTAAAAAATTTTGTGCTTGTAAATCCTGCGTATGTTGACTGTTACTAATAGGAGTTAAGATAACTTCTGTTCCTCTATTTTTGTTCATGACTTTAAAATTTATAATTTAGTTAGAAAGCTATTTTGTGCCTAATGCCTGAACATTATTCAGCCACATGACAAAGTTTTATGTATTCATCTTCTCTGAGTTATAGTTAAAAATGCATGCGTTGTTCCTGAATATGAGGAAGTAACTGGCATAAAACTCTAGGCTCAGTAAGACCTACACCACATTCCTGGCTGGCAACTAGATGGTTTTTTGACCTCAGGCAAACTACAATCTCTCTGGGGCCTTTTTGTCTCTTATGTAAAATTAGGGACTTTGACGAAGTTAGTGACTTTTATACCTTTGGAAAAAAATTTTTTTTTGCATTAAACTGTATTATATAAAATAGAGGCAGGTAGAGCTGTTCAGCTAAAGCAGAGATGAGACTATACCTGTAGACTTCCTTTTCCCTCAATCCTGCTGTGTCCCCAGTGGAACCTTAGATTTCTGTGGGCATAGTTTGAGAACGAACAGTTATGAGAAAATCCTTCTAGTTAATAAATCTTCAAATTAAAATTTGTTGATACATTGTACATTGTTTTTCTGTGTATAATTTTCTTACCCTCCT
>NW_027399637.1:0-4605 GCF_003265705.2 Callorhinus ursinus
AGGACAGGGGTCCAGGATACTGATGTGGGTGAACCATGCGAGGCTGCAAGGGCAATGGGGAGCTATTCACTCAAAATCAGGTTTCTGGTAGATAACTCTGGAGACAGTGGGGAGGCTGCTGTGAGGAGACCGACCAGCAAAGGCACCGAGAGGCAAGAGGCGTGTTGGGGACGCTCACTGCCACCCTCTTCAGTCAAGAAAGGCAGCCTACCAGGGCTTCATCCCAAGTGGACTCAGTCCTCCCAGTCCTATTTACCTTCCCTGTGCAGGATGTTCCTTTCTTTATGTCTTTCGAGGAAGGCATGTCTCTTTCTTCTACTTGCTTGTTAGATTGAACTTGAGACTAGCAGTAAGTTATCTAACAAAGACCAGTGGAAGAGGCGGCCCCGGGTCAGCCAGCATGTCATGCCCAAATATGGCTGACTCTGCAGTAGCCCTGGGCGTCTGCATTACCCACAGTGAGGCTGCAGTTCCACTCAGCATCTCCCCTGCCCTCCAGCATGCTTACTTTGGGGCTGCCTGTCACCCCATTGGGTTTTCCAGAGTCTGAGGCCCACCTCGTGTGCACTCTAACCCCTCCTAACCACTTTCAGACACACCTGCACAAAACACACAATGGTGTCTGGGAACTGGGGTGGAAGTGGGAGCAGGAGCCATAAAGAGGAAACCCACACGGACCTCTCCCTACACAGGACCCATTCAGGACGAAATGAGATTTCTGGTCCGTCCCCCTGCCCCACTGGAAAGCAAGTTCCCAAGGACAGAATTACAGTAAGAATTGATTTTCTCTTCACTAAAGTGCCATTGACTGGGTCATCTGTGTTCCTTCAGTAACCTTCAGAAACCAGGGAAACCAAGTCACAGTAGCTAATCAGCAGTCAGCCCCAGCAGAAAGGGGGACAGAAGCTGGGTATCCTGGCTTCCAGTCCTAGGCTTTCCCTATTTGGGGGCGACAAGGTAGGTGGGTGTAGAGGGTTTTTGTCCCCAGGAAACATAGTATCGCCACCAGATGGCGCCCCATCCCAAAGCCCCCAGATCGGGCAGTCCTTGGAAACCAAAATCCAGCTCTTTCATATTTTCCCTTATTTGGAGTAGATTCTTGGATGTTAGACACACCCCGCCCCCCACCCCACCCCGGGCCCTCAGACCCCAGGCCAGGCCCTCCTACAGGGGCGCTTTGGCTGGTGAAGAAAGCTGCAAAATGGCACGGTGAGAAGAGACCTGGTCTGGAAGGGCAAGTCCAGGTGCAGCAGGTGAGGCCACTCATTTCCTGAGCTCCCACCTTGACCGTGTGGCCTGGAGCACATGCAGGTGGACCTGCCAGTGGACTTCACCTACTCTTCCGGGACCCAGCTGGCAAGGGAATCTGGGGATGTTGCTGCTCACATCCTGACTGGCGGTGAACATCCAGCTCGGAGCCAACCTGGGACAGGGCCCAGCCGGGGAATCCGGCCCATAGGAGGAGCCCCTGCCTTCGGTGCCTGGCCACACCCCTGCCCCAGCCCCCATGGAGCGCAACAGCCCCGGAACCAGCTCCCCCGCGCCCAAGGCAGCTGGTGCCAGCGAGGAACCCACTGTTGCCTTTCCAAAAGGGGCCATACTGGCTGCAAATTGTCCTTCTTCTGGGTGGCCACTCACTCTCAGCCCACACAATGTCCTGCTATCCGGGGCCCTTCTTCCCCAGACAATAATGCAGTGGCTAGCACACTGAGCGGCACCCACTTGGCCCATGTCCTGCCAAACACTCAAGACACCCTCTCTCTGGGGGACCCCTGTGGCCTAGGGCTCCCACCACCCTGGGCACAGATACACACTCCCAAGTAAACCAGGGAAGGCAGCCCCTGGGCACCTCACTCCCAAGTTCATGAATCCCAGCTGCGCCTGGCCTGGGCGCGGTTACGCGCCGGCGCCTGGGTTCTTGGCGCCTCTCCGCTCTCCTTCGTCACCCCGATTCCCGGTCCGCAAGCTGCGCGGTGACCGTCTCGCGCGGAGGCCTCACCTGCTGTCCCTGCGGGCAGCCCGCGACTGCGGGGGTGGCGCCGGATTCGCCTTTGCGCCCGCGCCCGGCGCCTCGGGGTTCCGCTGGCGTCCGCTGAGCGCCGCGCGCCTCCACGCGAATGGGCCACCGCTGCCCGCCTTCTTTTTGGCCGCACCCCCGCCCCGCGCCCGCCCCGCGACCGCCCCGCGCCCGCCCCGCGCCCGGCCCGGAGAGAAAGCCTTAATTGGTAAAATCGCCCAGGAGCCGGCGGGGGGGTGGGGGAGTGGGGGCGCGCCGTGAGCTCAAGCGCCTGGGCCGCCTGGCGACGCCGCCACCCCTCACCCCCCCCACCCCCGATGAGCTCACCGCCCGGCGAGGTCCGCCTGGGGGTGGGGGTGCTCGCCTGAAGCTCCCGCGGGGTCTACGGGGCCCACATCTCAGCTCAGCGGGAAAGGCCACTCCCTCCAGGGAGCCGCCCCCAGTCGCGGCCCCCTGCATCTGCCCCAAGCCTTAGCTGGCCAGGCAAGTCGGATTCTGCCCTGTGGAGTGCCGGGGGCTGGGGGTGGGGGACGGCCAACCGGCCATTGCAGGTGTTCCCTGAGCTTCTACCACCGACAAGGCCACAGTGGGGCAGGGACCCGAGCCCCGCGAAGAGCAAGCATCCTGGCTGCCACCGATTTGGTCCCCGCTGGGTGCCAAGCCTGGCCTGGGAGCCCGCAGCCCAAAGATACTGAATGCTCTGGAGCACGATTAGGTGCAGTCGCGAAGTCTGGAAGTGCGCGGTGGGGTGCAGCCACGAAGAGCCAAGGACTGGTGAACGCTCTGCCCCTGCCAGGCTCCCTCTTCCTCTTCTACAGGCCTATTTCATAGTAGCTTCAGATTCAGCTCAAATGTCACTTCCTTGGGGAAGGTCCCAGAAAGCAGTGCCATTGTAACACTTTGCCCACAACCCCCAAGAACATTTTCTTTCCTGAGCCAGTATTGTGTGCTTGCCGGTGGGAGACGGCTCACGCAGGCACGCACATATCGACACAAATAACAGAAAGAAACATTTCACCAAATGAAACTTTTCCTTACTACCTGAAAAGCACTCTGATATTTTTTATCCTATTCTATTTCATTGGGGCGCCTGGGTGGCTCAGTCGTTCTTATAAGGGGCTGCCTTGGGCTCAGGTCACGATCTCAGGGTCCTGGGACTGAGTCCAGCATTGGGTTCCCTGCTCGGTGGAGAGTCTGCTTCTCCCGCTCCCTCTGTGCGCGCTCTCTCTCTCTCTCTCTCTCTCTCTCTCTCTCAGATAAATAAATAAAATCTAACTAAAATAAAATTTATTCTACTTCATTAAAAGAGAAAGAGCGGGGGGCCTGGGGGCTCAGTCGGTTGATCAACAGACTCTTGATGTTGGCTCAGGTCATGATCTCAGGTCCTGGGATGGAGACCTGGGTTGGGCTCTGCGCTCAGCGGGGAGTCTGCTTGGGATTCTCTCTCCCTCTGCCCCTCTCCCCCACTCTGACACGTGCTCTCTCTCTCTCTCTCTCTCTCTCTCTCTCTCAAATAAATAAATCTTTAAAAAAATAAAAAGTAGGGGCACCCGGGTGGCTCAGTTGGTTACGCGACTGCCTTCGGCTCAGGTCATGATCCTGGAGTCCCGGGATCGAGTCCCGCATCGGGCTCCCTGCTCAGCAGGGAGTCTGGTTCTCCCTCTGACCCTCCCCCCTCTCGTGTGCTCTCTCTCTCTCATTCTCTCTCTCAAATAAATAAATAAAATCTTTAAAAAAATAAAAAGAAAAAGAGAAAAAGAAAAGAAGGAAGGGGGGAAATGAAGGCAGGAAAAGAGGGAGGGAGGGAGGGAGGGAGGGAGGGAGGGAGGGAGAAAGAAGTTGGTAGTCCCTGCTGAATGAATTTGGCTAGCCAGCTACAATGTTAACACAAACAGGAAGGCGCTGACCATCCTCCAGGCCTCCATGCATTCACTGCTGCCTTAGCTACCTCTACTGACAATGACCTTTCCACTTTGACCCACAGTGGGATCTCCTAAAAATGCCAGGGTCTCCTGCTGCTCCCTCTGGTGGGAACCCCCCCCACACACACACACACTGCTGGGGAGGGTAGTGGCTTCTCAACACTTGACAGATGAGCACGGATGGGCAGCATGGATTCAGGCCTGTGAGGTAGCCGTGCTGGAGCTCATGGCCAAGGATGGAAACCCACCCTACCACACACATTACAATGGAAGCCATTGCCATAGGTGGGGGTCACGAAGGAGGCTATAGTCACGTGGCTGGATCCTGGGGCCCCCCACCTCCATTTGAATCCTTTTTACACTTCCGCCTCCCTTCCCCTCCATACACAACCCAGAAAGACAGGCAGCTCTTGATCTCTACTTCTTTCCAGGCTTAGGGGAAGCAAAGGTTTGTACAGCACCCACTGCTCTCTGGTGAAGATCAAGCTAAATTAGACACCTTTTCTCCTTGTGTTGAAGGTTCTGGAAAACAACTAGATTCACCTCCATTCTTGCCAACAAGGCAGGCTGAATCTCCACCTGGCCATGCCAATAGTCTGACCCTACCCCCTCTTGTGCTCTCTCTCTCTGACATAAACAAAATCTTAAAAAAAAAAAAAAAAAAAA
>NW_027399637.1:4705-7323 GCF_003265705.2 Callorhinus ursinus
TAAAAAAAAAAAAAAAAAAAAAAGATGAGGGGCGCCTGGGTGGCTCAGTCGTTAAGCGTCTGCCTTCGGCTCAGGTCGTGATCCCGGGGTCCTGGGATCAAGCCCCGCATCGGGCTCCCTGCTCGGCGGGAAGCCTGCTTCTCCCTCTCCCACTCCCCCTGCTTGTGTTCCCTCTCTCGCTGTGTCTCTCTCTGTCAAATAAATAAATAAAATCTTTAAAAAAAAAAAAAAGATGAACCAATGTGTTCTAGAATTGGAACACAAGGCATTCTCTAAGAGACTTTTAGTCAGCTAACCATTCACTGTTTTATATTGATTGTGACAATCTTCCACATATTAATTTTCACAACAGTCATGATCTTATCGCTTTTGTTACTCTCTGAGCAATGTTTCAAAGCATTTGAATATCACCAGGTAAAACCCAAAGGATCTTTAACATTCTCGAAAGTAAAGTTTTTAAAAAAATTCCTAAATTTATTTTTTAAAGATTTTATTTATTTGAGAGAGAGAGAGCATGAGTAGGGGGAGGGGCAGAGGGAGAGGGAGAAGCGAACCCTGTGGGGCTCGATCCCAGGACCCAGGGATCATGACCTGAGCTGAAGGCAGACACTTAATCGACTGAGCCACCCAGGGGCCCGTTAAGTTTTTGTTTGTTTGTTTTTAATATTTATTTATTTATTTGAGAGAGAGAGCATGAGAGGGCGGGGGAGGGGCAGAGGGAGAAGGAGAGAGAGAATCTCAAGCTGACTCCCTGTTGAGCATGGAGCCCAATTAAGGGCTCGATCCCACGACCCTGAACATGACCTGAGCTGAAATCAAGAGTCCATGAGCCACCCAGGTGCGCTGAAAAGTTAAGTTTTGTATCAAACTAAAGTATTAAGAACAATCTGATCTTAAAATGTTAACAGCCCAGTGAACAATCTTCTCCTTGGACATGGATGCTGAGAAATGTATTCGTGTTGATATCTTTTCTTATAACTTTCAATCCTCCTGGGACTGCAAGTTACACAACGTACTGCTTCGAAGCCATTCCCATCCTTAAAAGAGAAACTGTCCTCCTCTTTTCTTTTTTTAAAATTTTATTTATTTGAGAGAGAGAATGAGAGAGAGAGAGCACACAGCAGGGAGAGGGGCAGAGGGAAAGGGAGAAGCAGACTCCCCACTGAGCTGGGAGCCCAACTTGGGGCTCCATCCCAGCATCCCAGGATCATGGCCTGAGCCAAAGGCAGACGCTTAACTGACTGAGCCACCCAGGCGCCCCGAGAGAAACCGTCTTCTTATTCTTGACTTGGAATTGGTGGCTTCCTAGTCCTTCTCACCCTGGCTGTAGTTCCAAAAAAAATTCTTCTTATTTACCTATGCACACCCTTCCCAGAAAGACTCCGCTGGAGGCCGAAGATTTCCCCCCAACGGTCCCTGTGAGGACTCAGAACCCCCACTGGGCCACACTGTCCAGATCATTGCCCTGAGAACTAAAATCTAGCTGTAGGAATGTCTGTGATTGAATTGCTGCACTAAAGGTCCTTGACAAGTCTCCTCCCTCTCTAAGCCCCCAATTCCTCCTCTAGGTGACGGGGGTGGCACAGAGTGCCTCTTAGTTCCCATAGTCAAGGGCATGCCTGGTTTCTGGAGGTCTGGAACAGGTCTGCACTGCAGCAGGGCTGGGCTTAGGCTACAGGTGCCCACAGGGTGGGCTCAGGGGACCGTCACAACTCAGCCTCCTGGTCCCATCCATGGTGGGACCCCCATAGTGGGGCAATGGGTGGGACATAAAAGACAGAGTGCCGAGGCAGGTGCCAGAGGAGGGGGTGTTCCTTGGGGAGAAGGCAAACCTAGAATTCCTTGACCTCATAAGGAAACAGCTTGGATCCCTACAGGGAGGGGTGGCATGGGGGAGGACTGAGCCTCTGGGACAGGGGCCAGCATTGCAGAAGAAGGCTTGGAGAGGTGCTGGGGAATCTGATCTTGCCAAAACTCAAAATTCCATGAGACAGCCTCTGAGCGCCCAGAGCCCAAATGCCATGCCCTTCCCTGCTCTGAAAGATAAGCAAGCCCCTGTCCTGCCCTGCCCAGGGCTATCCCCCTTTTACTGCCATGCACTTGTCTGAGGACTCACACACCTCCTCCTCCTATTTCAGGAGACAGAGCAGGCTTCGCCTGTAGTCTAAAACTGGGCCAGCAGCAACTCCTCTGAGAGTCTTTGTGTGTGGTCACATCAGGGCCACATCTCACCCCTCCCTGTGTGGCTACCTCTTCTAGACCCCATGACCCACAGAGATCTGGTCTGTGACCCTCACCAGCTGGACCAGCCAGGCTGGGTTGGACCAGGGACTTCCTCTCTTCTCCCTGTCACCAGCTGTCATCTGGTATCAGAGATAGCACCTCCTCTCTTCATGCTCCCAGTTCTGGGCCTGCCCAGGGAGGGCCGCTTCAGTTGGACCCACACTCCATGAGTTGGCTTCATTTAGAATTTGATTGTCACCTCCTTTCCAATCTCCCCAGGAACAGCTCTTTCCTGACCAAGGCCCTCAACAATTCCTAATGACAGTCCAGGCTCTTCCGCCGGCCTGGGCAGCCTCGCATGGTTCACCCACATCAGTATCCTGGACCCCTGTCCT
>NW_027399638.1:0-7319 GCF_003265705.2 Callorhinus ursinus
AAAAAATTGCATTTCATAGCTATAGAAGCCAGGAGTCTCTAAACAATGGTGCAGAGAATTTATGCATGAAGACATTCTCAGCTGCAATAAAATTTACATTTACATGTTCCATTTTACGTAATTCCTAGAAAGAATGCTAACCTCGGGGCCCCTGGGTGGCACAGTCAGTTGAGGGTCTGATTCTTGGTTTCGGCTCAGGTTGTGATCTCAGGGTCGTTGAGCTTGAGCCCCATGGGGCTCTGCGTTCAGAGCAGGGTCTGCTTGAGATTCTCTCTCCCTCTCCCTCTGCCCCCCCATCTCTCTCTAAAATAAATACATCTTTAAAAAAGAGAAAAATGCTAACCTCTATGACTGGGCTCTCATTAGGAAACGTAATTTGCTCAGCTAAATATGTATATTTTAGGACTTCTTACTATCATCCTTAAAAGTTTTTACTGTGAATTTACAAACTTGCCTTTGCCCCTGGAAACAGCCTTTGAAAGGATGTCATGTGCCTCAGGCAAGTGAGTGGACGGGTAGCGCACAGCTCACACATCCTCTCTTTAAACTATAATGATCTCACAGATATGAAAACAGGTTAGTCCCAGAAGAGAGAGAAGAATTCCAAAAAGAAACCAGAAGTAGAATAAAAATAAGGTTTCAAACTTATTTGATGATTTTCATCAAATGGAATGGAATGCCCTATTATGACCACTGTACTTAATTTTTATCTATTCTTTTGATTGCGATTTTTCCTCTCTGCCTTTTGAATACTGGCTCTTCCCCCTGGCTCCCGGGCTTAACCCAAAGGCCGGTGTTTGAAAGTACATACTCGCATTCTGTGTCCCCCCACATCGTAGGTAAACTTTATAGATGCTAGATAATAAGTACAAAGCGCTGCTTTGAAAATATCTTTTTCCCAAATCCTTTTTTCCCAGATTCTCCCGACTTTCAAGTTTTAATTTTCCTGAACACGACTTCTTGGAAAACTAGCAGCTAGAGAATTTGTGCCCAGGTGAAGGTATGGGTGGCTGAAGGTGAAAATGTTTCAAAGGGCCCCTGACTTCTTGACCAGGAAGAAATGAGAGGAATAGAAGCCGGGGAGTTGACTGCTGTCTTGTCTGTTGACAGTTATTTAGTTGGCAGAACTAATAAGCATTTGTAGAATCTTCCCCTAAAAAACAAAGGGAGCCCCAACAAATTTTTTTCTGACAATGTTTCTCTCTTAATATAAAACCTGACTCATCTCTTTAACTCTCCAAACTTGACTAAGTGAAGGTGCTGGAATGTAAAGGCGGTATTATGTTACATTATAACTGGAAGTTGTATTTACTAATTTAATTTCAATAAAATATTTACTATTTTTCCCTAGAAGATAATCAATGATTAAATGTTTGCCAAGGGCCTCCTCCAACACATCCCAGGAGGGAGACAGCCTCCTTCCATGGGCCCTTCGATCTTAGTAGTTCAACATGTCCGTGGATTCAATTCTATCGATTTTATTTCAGGAGGATGTAGTTTAACTTTTTTTTTCCTTCTTTCTTTTTCTTTTTTTTGACATAGTTGTTTATGTTTACTGATAAAATGAAAGGAATTTTTATGTCATGAACTAATCTAGCCTCGACAAGATGAAACAAAAACTTGGATAAACATCATAAGAGAAAGGAAAGGGAAACCCAACTTTGCAGAGCTTCGAGATAGTTTAGGGCTTACAACTGAGAGAGGACAGACCAGAAAATGTTCTCATCTTGGGGTGAAGCCTGTATGTACGACAGTTCTTTTAGCCCTAAAAATTCTGTCAAGTGTTTCCACATGAAAAATTCAAAGAAATGCTCTTAATGATTTGCCTCAGCGAGGTGGAAAAAGAAAGGGGAAGAGAGGGGGAGTGGGGAGGGAAACCTGAGGCTTCACCCCAAACATGTCATGAAGAGTATAAGAGGTTTTAGATGCTAAAGAAGTTAAATTGCTTGTTTTCTCTACATACGCGTTGCCATACCATTTTAAGAGGAAAGTGCTTCCTAAAGGGAACTATATTTTTATTCCTTCACACAGTCCACATGGGGGTGGACATGAGGCCTGGGTTTATTGGGCTGCAAACATCCAGTGAGTCGACAAGTGAACTCTGAGTGATCATGTGTCTCAGGCACTGGGCTCGGCCCTGGGGCTGGCAGTGAGTGGCCCTGTCCTCTTGGGGTAGAGGCCACGGGGAGGTGCAGAGGATAGCGGTCACCACGTCATGTGTGCCTGTGTGACAGTGGGAGAGTCAGGGCACAAGAGGAGCAAAAGGGATGGAACGCAAGGCAGTCCTGGGAGGCTGGGCTGGCCAAGGAAGTCTTTCCGGGGACAGAGATATCTAGACGAGGCCCGTGGGATGCACAGGAGTTGGGCAGGGGAAGGGGCAAGAGCTGAGGATGAGAGAAGCTCGGTGGAGCTGAAGAGTTTGAGGTGAGTAATGGTGGGAATGTAGGGCACAGGGAGGGGAGGCGAGAGCTGGCCGAGTCGGGCGGGGTGGTCGTGGAGTCTGGTGAGCCTTGTTAGAGCGTCTGGGCTGCATCCTCGGGCCCATGGGGACCCAGGGAAGCAAAAATCACTCAGGGTGTGGTGTGGAGGCTTGAGACTCAGGAGAGGGCTGGTGGGTTCCTGCACGAGGGGAAGGGCCTTGTGGGTGCAGAGAAGAGGGTAAGCCAAAGCGAAGATTAGACTCGGAACTGGCTGCCTGTGGGAAGGAAGGACAGAGCCATTACTTGTACTTGGGAACACAGGAGCAGAATCAGGTACAAGGGGCTCAGGTAACCATTTCAGTTTTGAACATGGTGAGTTCTCAGGTTTCTGTAGGACACGTCAAGATCTGTGGAGATAACCAAGAAGCTTCCAGAAAGACCTGGAATGCAATAAGATCTAAGAGATCTGGGGTAGAGATAGAAAGTTGACAGTTCTCAAAATATAGGTGGTAGTGGACAAGATGGCCTACAAGAGATCACTGAGCTTAATTAGAAAAACAAAACAGCCCAGAACAATCTCCCTGAAGAACAATGGGCTTTGAGGGCAAGAGGGGCCCATAAATGTGACTAAGGGAGAGCTGCCTTCCACCCTGTCAGGTGCTGTTCAGGAGTCAAGCAGATAAAGACAGAGCATCTGGTGGATTTAGCAACAAGGAAGCCACTGGCAACCCAAAGATCAGTTTCTTTGGAGGGACAGGGACAGAAGTCAGACTGTTAAGTAACAAAAAATGAGTGGGAATGAAGTAGACATGGCAGCTTGAAGGGGAAGAGGATCAAGAGAGGTTTACTTACTAGGGGTTACATTTGAGCATACCTCAACTCTTACTGGCTAGGGTCTTCAAAAAAATAATTTAACGATCATGTAGTAGGACTTTTTAGTAGAAGACATGATTCTAAATGCTTTAGAGCATTTAGATGAGCATTACCTCATTTAATTCTCACAGAAATTCCTCTAAGTTTTATTATCATTTCCATTTTTTTGAAATGGGGAAATGGAGGCACAGAGAGCTTGTCTGAGGTCCCATGATTTCTAAATGGTGGAGCCAAGACTTAAGCCCAGGCAGTCTGGCTCCAAAACACATGCTATTAAGCCCTACACCTCTCTTTAACGCAAAACATGCAAGACAACCCAAGAGGATACTTGGAGCTTTAGAAAAATGACACAGTGGTAACATTCAAAAGATCAGGTTTCATGTAACATTTCACAGTTTGGCAAAGGTTGAAAAATCACTCAAAGTGATCCTGAGCCTGCCATCTTCATTCTGCTGCGCTTGTGGCCTTCCCCAAATCAAGAGTGCTGCTGTATTGACTCCTTTTATTTATTCATTGATCATTGGCTATCACAGAAATAAAATCATTTGAACTAAATGGATTCTCAAAATAATTGGTTTCCTCTTGGAGAACAAATTCCTCAGCCTTCTCACAAATCAATCTTGGCATAAGTGTCTTCGCTGAACCCTCCACATCTAGAAGGCTGAAGAGATCGTTATTCATCAACATTTCCTTCCTCTTGAATGCTCTTTAAATTAGGTAAAGTGTTTAGAAAGTTACTTTTCAAATCATGACCTCTTTTCTAAATTGGCCTTGAACACTCTGTTTCCAAGGACAGCTAAAGATAATTTTTTAAAAATCATAGCAAGCACTAACACCAACTATTGAAGGAAACATTTCTTAAACAGTCCAAATGAGAAATGGCTTTGGTTATATGTTAAGAAAAAAGAGAAGAAGAAGAAGAAGAAGAAAGAAGAAGAAAGAAGAAGAAGAAGAAGAAGAAGAAAGAAGAAAGAAGAAAGAAGAAAGAAGAAAGAAGAAGAAGATAGCAGGAGGGGAAGAATGAAGGGGGGGGAATCGGAGGGAGAGACGAACCATGAGAGACGATGGACTCTGAGAAACAAACTGAGGGTTCTAGAGGGGAGCGCGGTGGGGGGATGGGTTAGCCTGGTGATGGGTATTAAAGAGGGCACATTCTGCGTGGAGCACTGGGTGTTATGCACAAACAATGAATCACGGAACACTATATCAAGAGCTAATGATGTAATGTATGGTGATTAACATAACAGTAAAAAATTAAAAAAAAAAAAGAAATGGCTTTGCTGAGCTCTGCTCTAAAAGTCAAGGGCAAGTTCTGCTTAGGTTGAGAGGAGCCACAGAAGATTGTGAGGAAGATGCCCAACCATTTGACAGTAAAAATTGTACGTACATTCCATTTTCATGTGTGTTTGACTACACGGAGTATGAGGGAAACACCAGAGCCTCGGAAGGCTTGGGGTTCAAGTCTCAGTGCTGCCACAGCTGCGTGACCAGGCACTTCCCCCCAGGTGGGCTCAAGATTATCTGTGAAGTGGGAGACGAGGATGGAGAGAACAGGAGGTCGGCGAGGGCCAACTCTTTAAGATTCTTTTCCGCTTGAAGATGCTAGCGATCAATGAAATAATATGGGACTATGATTTCAGTTGGTGTAAGAGGAAACAGTTTCACATGAATATCCACTATTTTTAATAATCTGCTCATTAAACTTTGTTAAGAATACAGGAAGGATGGAGGGGGACATGATGTTCGAGAACAGAGAGATGGCAAGCTCAAGTGGAAACATGCCGTCAAGGAGAAAAAAGAAATCAGAAGAAAAACTCAGCCAGAGGAAATGTGACACAGGACCTGATAGACAAGACTGGTATTTGAATTGATCAGAGCTCGGGATCCATTTTAATGAAAGCGCATTAGGCTAAAAAGTGAAGCAGTAGACTTGCTAGCAAGGCGGAAACAGGGGCCACAGCAGAGCTGATCCCGTGGAAGAATATCCATTGCTCAGGCTGGGAGGGACTGGAGGTTAAACATGCAGGGTCCAATGTAGATCACACACCATCTTGTGATGTTCATAGGGAGTTTATACCATATTCTAACAGAAGCCCAAACTGTTTCTTTCCCCTTCCCATGGTAGGTAAAAACTTACAACGAGGTGCTATTTATTATCTCTACCCAAGGAAAAAAATAGGCCAAACTCAGACTTCGTAAACTTTGCAGATCCTATTTAAAAAGAAAACAAAACCAGATAAGCCAGCTTGGAAAATCAAGAGGAAAGTAAATAGATCTCTCTGAGGAACACGGATATTTGCTAACATTTGAAATTGTTTTTAAAGCAACAATGAAATGCTCCTGACAAAAATGATTCCCTGCACAAAGCCTGGCAGTCCAGTTGAGGTCTGGTCATCGCTGTAGAGGAAGACAACTTTACTGGGGAGGAACCTGGGAGGGACCCGGTCCTCTGGATGAGAAAATGCAGACCAGCGTCGCTTTTGCGTTTGGAATGAATCTGCCACTAGAATGGCAAGAATAGAAGATGGAAAAAGAGCCATTGGGATGAAAAGAAAAATAATGCTTGTTTCTAAGAATGCTGCTGCTTTGTTTTATGAACTAGTCTATTTGTTTTGGCTGCGACTAAACTCAAGAATGTTTTCTGCATATTTTACAGTGTAGTTTATAGACATCAAAGGAACAATCTCTCCTTTCATCATTATTTACACATAAAAATAATGCAATTTGTGGTGCATGGAGGATGTTACTTCTTAAAAAGCTCTCGAGTCTAATTTATTAATTGCTTGAGATTTAAAGTTAAACAAGGGTGAGAGGCAAATCGCATGTTACTCTGAAATATTGTACCACCAAATCTTGTTTTATTAATGAGATGGTGAGCAGCCATATGAATATTTATTTAGGTGGTTAAAGGGCTTTATGAAGAATCCTGGAGCAAGTGACAGAGACATAAAAGCAAAAGGGCTCTGCCTCTCTTGAAGAAAATGGGGGCTGTTGCTTTGTTTTTAATTCCACTTTTTCCTCTGTGCTTCCAACATTAAAGCATTCCTGTAACCCACCAACCACCCCAGATCTCTTTCGCTCCAAATCTTTGGTTTCAGCTGCTCCTTCCGTGCCCTGGTAGCAACAGCCTCCTATTGACAAGCCTGAAAATGGCATTTTGGTCTGTCCTGATGGCTCGACAGCATCACGTCAGTTTTTTATCATTTTTTTTTTCAATTATATGCATTTGGCAAACACAATACACGTACAAAAACTGGATTTATTTTGATTCATTTATTGATTTTGATTTAGTTTCTTAGAAATTCTGTTCAAGCTGTCAATTAACTCTCTACATTCTGTATTACCTCCTGCAACAAATGCCCTAAAAAGACTACACACACACAAAGCAGAATGAGCTATGATAATACAACTGTTTATTCACAGCTTCACTTTTTTCTCACCAAGAATATGTAATAACTGCTGGAAAATATACATGCATGTATATACATAGGTACACACATCCTATCTTTTTTGGAAGAGCATGTACACACCAACACACCAACACACACACACACACACACACATCCATCCATTCCATTTCCTTTTGTAAAACCCAACACCCGTCAACATAGAATCATGTAAAACAGAGTCAGAACGACTTATGAAGTCAGGTGTTAACTTCTGTAGTGACAAAGATGATGGCAAACAAAGTCCCACCAGGCCATGGGGACCCAGGGGCTCTTCCTCCCATCCCTGTCTAGCCACCTCCCTGTTCACTGTGGCCTCCCCTCCTGCCCCACCCCGGCTCTGGGCCTCAGGCCTCTCAGTACCCTGTAGCTCTCCGCTCCCCCGTTCCCGCTCCAGATACCACTTCCTAGTCCTTCAAATGAGATGATCTCATCTAATTGTTAGGAAGAAAGTCTCTGATTAAACAATTTCACATTAGAGTGTGAACGACTTCAAGTGGTTTTAATATGTTAACACATCAAGGATGTCTGCATCTTAAAAGAGGAGTTGCTAGCCCAAAGGCTTAGACAGTTAACTGCA
>NW_027399639.1:0-7315 GCF_003265705.2 Callorhinus ursinus
CAACTGTTTGAGGAACCTCCATACTGTTTTCCAGAGGGGTTGCACCACCTTGCATTCCCACCAACAGTGTAGGAGGGTTTCCCTTTCTCCGCATCCCCGCCAACATCTGTCTTTTCCTGACTTGTTAATTCTAGCCATTCTGACTGGTGTGAGGTGGTATCTCATTGAGGTTTTGATTTGGATTTCCCGGATGCCGAGCGATGTGGAACACTTTTTCATGTGCCTGTTGGCCATTTGGATGTCTTCTTTGGAAAAATGTCTGTTCATGTCTTCTGCCCATTTCTTCTTTGGATTATTTGTTCTTTGGGTGTTGAGTTTGATAAGTTCTTTATAGATTTTGGATACTAGCCCTTTATCTGATATGTCATTTGCAAATATTTTCTCCCATTCTGTTGGTTGTCTTTTGGTTTTGTGGGCTGTTTCTTTTGCTGTGCAAAAGCTTTTTATCTTGATGAAATCCCAATAGTTCATTTTTGCCCTTGCTTCCCTTGCCTTTGGCAACGTTTCTAGGAAGGATTTGCTGCGGCTGAGGTCGAAGAGGTTGCTACCTGTGTTCTCCTTTAGGATTTGGATGGACTCCTGTCTCACGTTTAAGTCTTTCAAACATTTGGAGTCTATTTTTGTGTGTGGTGTAAGGAAATGGTCCAGTTTCATTCTTCTGCATGTGGCTGTCCAATTTTCCCAACACCATTTGTTGAAGAGACTGTCTTTATTCCATTGGATATTCTTTCCTGCTTTGTCAAAGATGAGTTGACCAAAGAGGTGAGGGTCCATTTCTGGGCTCTCTATTCTGTTCCATTGATTGATGTGTCTGTTTTTGTGCGAGTACCATACTGTCTTGATGATGACAGCTTTGTAATAGAGCTGGAAGTCCGGAATTGTGATGCCGCCAGCTTTGCTTTTCTTTTTCAACATTCCGCTGGCTATTCGGGGTCTCATGGTTCCATACAAATTTTAGGATTATTTGTTCCATTTCTTTGAAAAAATTGGATGGTATTTTGATGGGGATTGCACTGAATGCGTAGATTGCTCTAGGTAGCATTGACATCTTCACAATGTTTGTTCTTCCAATCCATGAGCATGGAACGTTTTTCCATTTCTTTGTGTCTTCTTCAATTTCTTTCATGAGTATTTTATAGTTTCCTGAGTACAGATCTTTTGCCTCTTTGGTTAAATTTATTCCTAGGTATCTTATGGTTTTGGGTGCAATTGTAAATGGGATCGACTCCTTGATTTGTCCCTCTTCTGTCTTGTTGTTGGTGTATAGGAGTGCCACTGATTTCTGTGCATTGATTTTATCTCCTGCTACTTGACTGAATTCCTGTATGAGTTCTAGTAGTTTTGGGGTGGAGTCTTTTGGGTTTTCCACATACAGTATCATATCATCTTCAAAGAGTGAGAGTTTGACTTGCTCTTTGCTGATTTGGATGCCTTTGATTTCTTTTTGTTGTCTGATTGCTGTGACTAGGACTTCTAATACTATGTTGAATAGCAGTGGTGATAGTGGACATCCCTGCCGCGTTCCTGACCTTAGGGGAAAAGCTCTCAGCTTTTCCCCTTTGAAATGATATTCGCTGTAGGTTTTTCGTAGATGGCTTTTATGATATTGATGTATGTACCCTCTATCCCTATACTCTGAAAAGTTTTGATCAGGAATGGATGCTATACTTTGTCAAATGCTTTTTCTGCATCTATTGAGAGGATCATATGATTCTTGTTCTTTCTTTTGTTAATGTATTGTATCACGTTGATTGTTTTGCGGATGTTGAACCAACCTTGCAGCCCAGGGATAAATCCCACTTGGTCGTGGTGAATAATCCTTTTAATGTACTGTTGGATCCTATTGGCTAGTATTTGGTGAGAATTTTTGCATGTATATTCATCAAGGATATTGGTCTGTAATTCTCCTTTTTGATGGGGTCTTTGTCTGGTTTTGGGATCAAGGTAATGGTGGCCTCATAAAATGAGTTTGGAAGTTTTCCTACCATTTCTATTTTTTGGAATAGTTTCAAGAGAATAGCTATTAATTCTTCTTTAAATGTCTGGTAGAATTCCCCTGGGAAGCCATCTGGCCCTGGGCTTTTGTTTGTTGGGAGATTTTTGATGACTGCTTCAATTTCCTTAGTGGTTATAGGTCTGTTCAGGTTTTCTATTTCTTCCTGGTTCAATTTTGGTAGTTGATACATCTCTAGGAATGCACCCATTTCTTCCAGGTTATCTAATTTGTTGGCATAGAGTTGCTGATAGTATGTTCTTATAATTGTTTGTATTTCTTTGGTGTTGGTTGTGATGTCTCCTCTTTCATTCATGATTTTGTTGATTTGGGTCATTTCTCTTGTCTTTTTGATAAGTCTGGCCAGGGGTTTATCCATCTTGTTAATTCTTTCAAAGAACCAGCTCCTAGTTTCGTTGATCTGTTCTACTGTTCTTTTGGTTTCTAGTTCATTGATTTCTGCTCTGATCTTTATGATTCCTCTTCTCCTGCTGGGTTTAGGCTTTATTTGCTGTTCTTTCTCCAGTTCCTTTAGGTGTAGGGTTAGGTTGTGTATTTGAGACCTTTCTTGTTTCTTGAGAAAGGCTTGTATTGCTATATACTTTCCTCTCAGGACTGCCTTTGCTGTATCCCAAAGATTTTGAACAGTTGTGTTTTCATTTTCATTGGTTTCCATGAATTTTTTTAATTCTTCTTTAATTTCCTGGTTGACCCATTCGGTCTTTAGTAGGATGCTCTTTAGCCTCCATGTATTTGAGTTCTTTCCAACTTTCCTCTTCTGATTAAGTTCTAGTTTCAAAGCATTGTGGTCTGAAAATATGCAGGGAATGAGCCCAATCTTTTGGTACCGGTTGAGACCTGATTTGTGACCTAGGATGTGATCAATTCTGGAGAATGTTCCATGGGCACTAGAGAAGAATGTGTATTCCGTTGCTTTGGGATGGAATGTTCTGAATATGTCTGTGAAGTCCATTTGTCCTGTGTTTTATTTAAAGTCTTTATTTCCTTGTTGATCTTTTGCTTAGATTATCGGTCCATTGCAGTCAAGGGGTGTTAAAATCCCCCAGTATTATTGTATTGTCGTCAAAGTGTTTCTTCACTTTGGTTATTAATTGCCTTATAAAATTGGCTGCTCCCATGTTAGGGGCATAGATATTTACAATTGTTAGATCTTCTTGTTGGATAGACCCTTTAATAAGATATAGTGTCCTTCTTCATCTCTTATTACAGGCTTTGTTTTAAAATCCAATTTGTCTGATGGAAGGATTGCCACCCCAGCTTTCTTTTGGTGTCCATTAGCATGGTAAATTGTTTTCCACCCCCTCACTTTCAATCTGGGGTTGTCTTTGGGTCTAAAATGAGTCTCTTGCAGACCGCATATTGATGGGTCTTGTTTTTTAATCCAATCTGATAGCCTGTGTCTTTTGATTGGGGCATTGAGCCCATTTACATTCTGGCTAACTATTGAAAGGTATGCATTTAGTGCAATTGTATTGCGTGTAGGTTACTTTTACTGTATATTGTCCGTGTTCCTTTCTGATCTATGCTGCTTTTAGGCTCTCTCTTTGCTTAGAGAACCCCTTTCAATATTTCTTGGAGGGCTGTTTTCGTGTTTGCAAATTCCTTTAGTTTTTGTTTGTCCTGGAAGCTTTTTATCTCTCCTTCAACTTTCAATGAGAGCCTAGCTGGATATAGTATTCTTGGCTGCATATTTTTCTCATTTAATGCTCTGGAGATCTCATGCCAGTCCTTTGTGGCCTGCCAGGTCTCTGTGGATAGGTCTGTTGCCAATCTAATGTTTCTACCATTGTAGGTTACATATCTCTTCTCCCGAGCTGCTTTCAGGATTTTCTCTTTGTCTCTGAGACTCGTAAGTTTTACTATTAGATGTCGGGCTGTTGACCTATTTTTATTGATTTTGAGAGGGGTTCTCTGTGCCTCCTGGATTTTGATGCCTGTTTCCTTCCCCACATTAGGGGAGTTCTCTGCTATAATTTGCTCCAATATACCTTCTTCCCCTCTCTCTCTTTCTTCTTCTTCTGGGTTCCCAATTATTCTAATATTGTTTCATCTTATCGTATGGCTTATCTCAAATTCTACCCTCGTGATCCTGTAGTTGTTTCTCCCTCTTTTTCTCAACCTCTTTATTTTCCATCATTTGGTCTTCTATATCGCTGAGTCTCTCTTCTGCCTCATTTATCCTAGCAGTTAGTGCCCCCATTTTTTATTGCACCTCATTAATAGCCTTTTTGATTTCGACTTGGTTAGATTTTAGTTCCTTTATTTCTCCAGGAAGGGTTTCTCTAATAACTTCCATGGTTGTTTCAAGCCCAGCTAGTATCTTTAAAGTCATGATTCTGAACTCTAGGTCCGACATCATACTAATGTCCGTATTGAGTATGTCCCTTGCTGATGGTACTACCTCTTGTTCTTTTTGCTGAGGTGATTTTTTTCGTCTTGTCATTTTGTCCAGAGGAGAATAGATGAATAAGAGAACAAAATGCTCACAAGTTAACAACATCCCCAGCAAATATGCTCTATACAAATCAGAAAAGACCTGTAATCAGGAGAAAAGAAAGGGAAAGAACGAAAAAAGAAAGAGAAAAAAAACACAAAAAGAAAAAGATAAAAACAAAAACAGAACAACACAAAAAAAACAGAATATGAACAAATATGATCAGGCTAGTGTATCGATCATTGCCACACACTAGATTTTGGGCGTATTTTGGTCTGTTAGATAAAAGTGCCTCCTAAAATTTTAAAGGAAGAAAGACATATATGTACAAAATAAGGGTTGATAAAATGGAGGGATGGAAGATGACTGTAAAGTAAAAATTATAAAAGATTTTATAAAAGGAATTGATAAAATAAGAAGTTGTTTGAAAAAAGAAAGAAGAAGATTAAAAGAAAAAAAAGGGAGAGAATGTGATCAGGCAAGAGACTAGAACCAAGCCATACACTAGTGATTTAGGGTATATTTTGATCTGTTAGAAGAAACTGTATCTTAAAATTTTAAAGAGAGAACAACTTATATATATATGCCAAAAATAAGGGTAACTACTATGAAGGGATAAAATATGACTCTAAAATGAAAAATAAAAAGTATTTTTTTGAAAAAGGCATTGATAAGATGTTGGTTGAAAATGGGAAAAACAAAAATAAAAAAAACAGTTAAAAAATTAACTTTGAAAAACTAATGAATAATAGTAAAAAAAGCCATGAATTCCATGTGCAGTATTCCCCTAGGGCTGGAGTTCTCCCGTTCTCCTTGATCGCTAAACTTGGTCTTGGCTTGCTGGCTGTTCATGCTGATCTTCTGGGGGAGGGGCCTGTTGCCGTGGTTCCCAAACGTCTTTGCCAGAGGCGGAATTGCCCCGCCCTTGTCCGTCCGGGCTAAGCAAGCTGCTCGAGTTTGCTCTCAGGAGCTTTTGTTCCCTGCAAGCTCTCGGTACAGCTTTGGAGGACCGGGGTGAAAATGGTGGCCTCCCAATCTCCACCTGGAAGAGCTGAGAACTCGGGGCCCTGCTCCTCAGTGCGCCCCCAGAGAAAAGCAGTCACTCCCGTCTCCCTGGTCTCCGGCCGCACTCCGTGCTCACCTGGGCTGTGACCGAGCATTTCTATTTCTGGCACCCGACCCCGTGTGGAGTCTCCAAACCCAGCAGATCCCTGCAGTGCGCTCCCGTGCCGCTCCTCCTGGGGGAGGAAGGGGAGTCTCCGAGCTCTGCTGCTTGTTGGGTCCCTGCTGGAGGAGCAGTGGCCCCACTGGCCCGCGGATCACAGTTTATGGGAACCCCGAGCTGAGAGCCCATGCCTTGGCTCCGTCTCTGCAGCCGGCTTCCCCACTCCAATACCTGGGAGCTCTACTGCACTCAGGCACCCCCGGTCTTTCTGTGACCCCGAGGGTCCTGAGACCCTCGGGCCACCAGCTGCACACTTCCCAGCTCACAGCAAAGAAAGGGGAGGCGGTCAAGGCTGAGTATTTTTCCTGCCTCCTCCCACCCCAACCCTTGCTTGCCAATCTTAAAAAAAAAAAAAAGAAAAAACAAAACAAAAACCATACAATCTAGGTATAGACATTTGTCCAAGATATCACAGGGGGAAACTGGAGTGATTGTTACTCTTCCTTCTTTTCCACATGTATTCTGAAGGAAAA
The DNA here is from genome assembly GCF_003265705.2 of Callorhinus ursinus. Lineage (NCBI taxonomy): Eukaryota > Metazoa > Chordata > Mammalia > Carnivora > Otariidae > Callorhinus > Callorhinus ursinus. Next base: position 6,147 of record NW_027399639.1, read on the forward strand.
GTTAAGTAACTTGGAGCAGAGTATTCCAGAAGAGCAAGTCTTCACGCTCAATGTAAAGGAGACTCATCTTTTTGTTTAGTAGGGGAGATGGTTTTCAGTATACTGCATCTCAGGAGCAATTAAAACGTGAAAATTGCATACTGTCACCAAAGGGAAGGACAATGTCACGGAGACTTGACCTGTCGGCTAGCTTCCTTCCATATTAATGCCTCTGTGAAGGAAGACCGCCAGGGAGCCCTGGCCCCCTTCTACTGAAGGAGAACAACCCACTAGCACCGCACCACCGCTCGGAGCACCACACTTTCCCGCGAGGGTTCCCCCCCCGCCCCCTCCGCTTAGCCACTGGAGCGAGTGATGTCCTTCAGCGGAGCCGACTTCTAAAAGGTCCGATTTTGTGCTCTGAGGCTCTATCACTTGCCAGAAGCGGCCGACGGAGGCCCCCTCCCCCGCCGTCTATCCTCCCGAATATCGCCTCGGATCCACTTCTCCGCATGTCCTACCTTCCAGAAGGTGGTCACTTTTCTGTTCAGAGAGTTGTTGCTACTCTCTTCTTTGATCTCCTGTTGAGTTCGTAGGTGTTCAGAATGGTTTGATCCCTATTCAGCTGAATTCCTGAGACCACAGGAAATCCAGTTCTCCTACTCCTCCGCCATCTTGCTCCGCCTTCCCCGTCATTTTTATCGACATGAATGGAACTGGAGGAGATTATGCTAAGTGAAATAAATCAAGCAGAAAAGACAATTGCATTTGGTTTCACTCATATGTAGAACATAAGAAATAGCATGAAGGACATGGGAGAAGGAAGGGAAACATGAAGCAGGGGGAAATTGGAGGTAGAGGAGAACCATGAGAGACTAGGACTCTGGGAAACAGCCTGTGGATTTCAGAGAAGAGCGTGTGTGGATGTGTTAGCCTGGTGATGGGTGTTAAGGAAGTCATGTATTGCATGGAGCACTGGGTGTTATATACAAACAATAAATCATTGAACACTACATCAAAACTAATGATGTACAGTATGGTGACTAACATAACAAAAAATAAAAATCTTATTATTCCAATACATAGAATTTACTAAGAAAAAAATATTTTGCAAAGTTAACTATGAAGTGCTTAATTCAAAATTATTTTAATCTACTCATATCAATTTGAACATGAGTATATACAGATGA
>NW_027399640.1:0-7313 GCF_003265705.2 Callorhinus ursinus
TAAAGAAATTCAGTATCATCTCAATGTTAAGGTAAAGTCAAGGAGGTTAGAATCTGGAAGGCAGGTAAATTCATGAGAAAGAGGATTAAAAAAAAAATGGATTCACTTGACTTCTAATCTGGCCTCCCAGGAACCAAGTATCAGCAGGAAAAGTTGCCTTTCTGTCCAGACCAGTTGCCCACTGGGAATGGAGTGCTCTGAGGTGGGAGTAACAACGGAAACAGTGCCTAATGAGCAGACACAGAGCTGTAAATATCTCCTCTGCTGCAGAGCTTCAGCATGTGAAACCTTGGACTGGCCACAACATGGTTGTTATTTCTGGGTTCCTAAGTCTGGCTGGGGGACCCATGCCTCTCTGCTTCCTGCTGTCTTGTCTGGGAACAGAGCTGCGGTCTCCAGCATCAACCATCCGGGGAGGAATTCAGACCTCCACATGGAGACTTTCATCTTAGAGACCCCAACCAGGTGAGGCTGAGAGCTCAGCAGGTATTTCAGGAAAGGAGCAGAGAGAATGGAAGCTGAGAACTTTGACCTGAGGTCACCTGAGACTAGGTACACTCATTTATAATTAATTTACGTAGTGTGTTCAAAAGAGAAGTGTCCATAGGACCCACCAATACAGGCATCGTTGTTGACAATACATGGTGGGAATGGAAGTCCAGTTGGATGAGACAGGGGAAGGAATGGGGGACCTAAAGTGGTTCCAGTGAAATTAGAACATATCCGAGGAGTTTTGCAGCTAAGGGGAGCAGGAAATCAGAGTGTTTGGCTTGGAGCATGGGTGGTGAACTGTTTAGGATGTGGTGGTTTTGAACATGTTCTGTATTTATAGAAAGACCCAGACCCATGCAGGTAACTATTCCCTTGCGACAGCAGTTCCTGAGATACACATTTCTCAGAACCTTCGCTCACACTGAGTATTCACATGGAAAAGTGTGTTTCATATGCAACAAGGGGTATGCTAACTAGCTTTACTTTGTAATACTTCATGACCAAAAAGTGTGTAAACGATGGAGGCATTTGTGAAAAGCAGAGAAAAGGCACCCAAATCTGTTCAATGGTGAAAATAACTCATTTACTCACAGGACGGAACAGTGCTATAAGCTTCCTACATGTAGTGACCAATGCTGTATCCACCCTAGGGGGATGGGTACTGCTGTCCCCACTCTCTGAGTGAGGATAGTCCCATTTGGAATGGATTGATTGTCTCTCCCAAGTTCCAACATTGTATATGTGGTAGATCTGATGTTCAAAACCTGGTTTTCTGATTCAAAAATTTGGCACTTAAAATCATTTGGAAAAGTCTTTTTTTATTTCATCTTTAAAAATCCCCCTCTATTGTCCTACATTGTGTACTACAGTGTGTATTTTCTGTTGTAAATTGCAGGTTTATTCCCTTTGCACATTTTTCTAGAGGGATATTCAATCACTAAAATGTCTGACATCATAAAAAGCCCACTCTTTTCTTGTTTGGATACACTGTTATTTTTCTGCTTTGTTAATTATTCTGGGCAGCAAGGGCATGTGGCAGGGGCTTGGAAGGCTGCCAGAACCGGGGAAGCTTTCTGCTCATCACAGTCTCTCAGGAATCCCCTGAGTTTATTAGATCTCCTTTACCACTCATGTCCATTTCTTTCCTGCATTTTATGAACCTCTTTTTTTTTTTTTAAAGATGTTATTTTTTTATGTGACAGAGAGAGACACAGCGAGAGAGGGAGCACAAGCAGGGGGAATGGGAGAGGGAGAAGCAGGCTTCCCACTAAGCAGGGAGCCCAATGCAGGGCTCGATCCCAGGACCCTGGGATCATGACCTGAGTCGAAGGCAGACACTTGACGACTGAACCACCCAGGTGCCCCACTAACTGACATTTAAAGAAAAAGTTTCAAAAAAAGAAAAAAAGTAATAAATAAATAAATGAAGCCCATAAAATTCAACACTTTAATGCTTTTTATTTTTTTTTTCCTTGTAGGCACCACCACCACATGGAAGCAGACAATGACACAGGAATTTCAGAGTTTCTTCTTCTGGGATTATCAGAGGAACCAGAATTACAGCCCATCATATATAGGCTTTTCCTCTGCATGTACCTAATCACTGTGCTGGGGAACCTGCTCATCATCCTGGCCGTTAGCTCAGACTCCCATCTCCACACCCCCATGTACTTCTTCCTCTCCAGCCTGTCCTTTGTAGACATCTGCTTCACCTCTACCACCATCCCCAAGATGCTGTGGAACATCCAGACTCAGAGCCAAGTCATCACCTATGCCGGCTGCCTCACACAGATGTACTTTTTCATACTCTTTGGAGGCTGGGATGACTTTCTCCTGGCTGTGATGGCCTATGACCGCTTCGTGGCCATCTGTCACCCCCTGCACTACACGGTCATCATGAACCCCCGGCTCTGTGGACTGCTGGTTCTGGTGTCCTGGGTCATCAGTGTTCTCAATTCCTTGTTACAGAGTTTAATGGTGTTGCGGCTGTCCTTCCATACAAAGGTGGAAATCCCCCATTTTTTCTGTGAACTCAATCAAGTAGTTGGGCAGGCCTGTTCCGACACCTTCCTTAATGACATGGTGATGAATTTCGGAATTCTCCTGCTTGGTGGCTCTCCCCTGGCTGGGATCCTTTATTCCTACTCGAAGATTGTTTCCTCCATACGTAGGATATCCTCAGCTCAGGGCAAGTATAAAGCATTTTCCACCTGTGCATCTCACCTCTCCGTTGTCTCCTTGTTTTATTGTACATTGCTCGGTGTGTACCTTAGCTCTGCTGCTCCCCAGAGCTCCCACTCAAGTGCAGTAGCCTCGGTGATGTACACGGTGGTGACGCCCATGCTGAACCCCTTCATCTACAGCCTGAGGAACAGAGACATAAAGAGGGCTCTGAAAAGAATCACTGGGGTTCCAGTGATGTAAGGGGCCATCGTCCTGCGGTTGAAGAGGTGCCCATGATTGCAGGGCTCAGAGTCTGAGAGCCTGGAACTGCCATTCTTAGATCAAGCTGTGGAACTAGAACCTGCTCCTTCCACATATTTCCTGGAATTTTCATTTGTTTGAATAATTCCACTTCTCGATACATTTAAGTAACTCACTTTACTAAATTTTGGCTCTGGCTGATATACAGACAGCTTCCCCTTTGTCCATTTGCATACAATCCCAAAATTTTCCCCAACCTTGGACACAAATGCCTGGAAATTTCTGTATCTTACATGGGGCAAGTTGGATTTCTTAAAAATAAAATTATTTCATAGACTTCTACCATGCCAAGTAAATTTTCCCTAGCTTTTCCAGAAGGATAGTGTTGAGTTGTGTTCTCCATTTGGAAGTAACTACACTTGGCCACTAAGCCCTTCACATCATTTTATTGTAGATGAAAATAGAAAAGCCCAGGGTTCACCTAGAGTCTGTATATCTTTTTACATCGCTTCATTCACTCCTCTTCCTGATGATGTGGACTCTAACGTTGTTCTGTTGAAGTCTCAGGTTGTGACAGGGATGCTTAGGCTCGGGAACCCTGGGCACTCCCCTGCACCCCTGTGCTTCTGGACATTCCCACAGATGCTTCTCTGACCAGAGCCTCTGCTGGGGCCACACTGGCCCTTGGGTTCTTACTGTGATTGCAAGGCACACCTCAGCAATGCCCATCAGGGAACTGTAACAAAACCAGGTTTATCCTCACTGGTCCTGGAGAGCACCTGGGATCCCAAAGCCATTCAGGGAGCTGTCAGAGAGGGAGAGTGGCATTGAGAGGGAGACAGAGCTCCCCTGAGGGATCTGCCTTTATTAGGGCCCATGGCCAGAGTGGTTAGGGGTTTGTGGGTTCACACTTTATTGGAGATTTTTATATGATTAGAATTTGGGTGCTCAATGGGAAAATCAGGGTCACTCTTGTGTCAGTATGGAGGTTACCCAGGGCTTTTTGAAGAGGTACTTCATAGCTGGGGCAGCCTGAGTGCTTATCTGGTAATTGTGTCCCTCACCTAATAGTGTGTTTACTCACCCTGACTACCTTAGAAATGCATGCCTCAGAGATCAAAAGCTTAATATCAGGTCATTACATTACAATCCAAATGCTTAATGTCAGGCAGTTACTCTGGAAACATGCTCCTCTGTTTCTGAACTGGTCTCCTGCTTTTATTCTGTGATGCAGCTCCCTGTCCAGGAAGCCTACCATAGCCACTGGCAAACACTGAGTAGCAAACATATACCTCCCAGTGCAGTCTACATGGAAAGACAAATTTGAACAAATAGATTTGCCAGGTATATTCTTCGTGTCAGGATAATCGCAAATATGATGAAGTAAAATTTCAAAAATTTTATTACTATACAAAATGTTTCTTTTTTATGATTTCCTTTGTTCTACTCACTTTGGGCCTTCTTTTTTCTTTAGGAAAGAGTACTTTGAATATAAAATCAGTACCAGGGACTGATTTAGAGCAGGCATACCAAATGTGAATTACCTTAATTTAATTTCTTTTTCCCATATCACTAGAGACACTTTGCTTTCTTCCTAGTTAGGAGTGATACCTTCCAACCCTATTCATTGTGAATCAGCTACACCAGTGCACTAGATCTTACCCTCAGCTATGGTCCACTAGACTTTTTCCTTCAACTATATCCCTGAAGTATAATTATATGTAATAAACTGCACCTACTTAAAGTACATAGCTTCACATTTGTGGTGAGCCCATCATAGCCTAAAGAGTTGGCGGTTGAATCACTATGTTACACACTGGAAACTAAAGAACTGTGTGTCAAGTAGACTTTGAAAAAATTTTTAAATAAACTATACAGTTTGATGCATAAAGGAGTTGTGCAACATTTAGGAGGACATTCTGAATGATTCTGTTTCTATAAATTCCAGAAAGTGCACAATAAGCTTTAACTACTTTGTTTTGTAACTTACTAAAATTTCATGCCCCTGAGCCTCAGTTTTCTTATTTCTGAAGATAACATGGGGATAATAAAATCAATTTCAGAGTGATATTGTGGCTAATAAACAAAGGTGTGGTCATATTTTGTAGATCCCTAAGAAAATGTTCAAAGGTGAGGGGTATGATATTTGTGTGTGCGTGTGTTTATTCACACTTTTCTTTGAAGTAAACCTGGGTGCTCATGTGCACACACACAGAATCATTATTAGGTGATCTTTCCTGTCACAATAAACTTGAGAGAAAGTGGGAGAGGATAAGAATGAAAAGAATGAATATTTAGATTAGCGTGAAAGTTAAACTATGTAAAAATTTGGACACAAAGATTTAAGATAGAACAAATCGCCTTAAGGATTCGGCTTTTCTAGGTTAGTACCTGCAAGTCAGCATGGCTCATGGCATGGGAGATCTTCTGCACCAGCTCGTGGGGCTGAACAACTCCACAGTGACTTCAGACTCCATTGTCTACCGGAAGTAGGGCACCAACACGGTATATCCTTATCCAAGAGGATGTAAATGAATAAAATCCAAGGCTGCTTTCACTTCCCTTGAACAAAGTGTTATTGGATAAATGTCTGGATTATTTTTTCATTGTGGTTGCAAGAAATGACTGCCGGAGTCCAGCTCCAGCCGGGAAAGGGTCCTTGAAGGAAAGGACGGCGTCGGCGAGCGAGGAGACACGGACACAGCATCAGGTTGTAAGCATCTCCTGCCTGATAGCCTCGGAGGGACTTTATTTATTCATTAGAATATCTCCTTGTTTTTCCATTCTTTCATAATATGTGATTTTGTTTTTTACATTTTATCGCAACCATTTCGGATTTAAAAACAAAGGTGCTACACAGAGCGTGACAGTGCGAGACAAAGCGTGACCTTTCTGCTATTGTGTGCTAATGCGAAAGAGTTGTATTTTTACTCTTGCTTAAAGGTTTATCTAAAGTTTATTCTTTCTCCAAAGGCAGCTTACAACGTGTGCACCCTATCTTATCAAAGTGCTTATTCCATTTCTATATGTTTTCGTCTCTTGTCCTTGCTCCATAGACACCACGGAGGATGACTCCTCTTAATCTTTACCCAGAGGCTGACAGATGTTGCCCGCACCCTTTTTCCCTTAATCTTATACCATTTGTTCATGTCCTCATTATCAACTCCAGTATAAGGAATGGGAGGAGTAGGGGTAAGGAAGTTAATGCTACTCCAGGGCTTGCCTCCAGGGGCATACCAAAGGTGGCCTCCTATTTTGTATGCAACATAGGGAGGACCCTGTACTGTTCAAATGACATGATATTTTTCCTTTCCTAGAATCCTGATGTTTCAGAGGTGCCTGAGGAATCTCATCAATAAGAATTTTTACTGGGCCTGGATCCAACAGCTCCCTTAAGCGAAGCTTATCAAAGATCTCCGCGTTCCTCATGTTAGACGAATTACAGATTGGAGGACATTGGGTAATTTTACTTCTTGGTCCATCGTCAGCCTTTTTGGAATCAGTTTCATTATGATTGCTTGCATAGGCATAACTAAATTTATAAATCATTTTATCATGAAACCCTAGAAAAAATCCCATGATTATAAAGATTGCCGCAAATAAAATGAAAAGAAGTAGCAGGAGCCAGCTGTGGAGTCTCTTGATTTTCAGGATTGTCCCCCATACTTGCAATTTGTCAAACAGCATGAGCAGCTTGGCTCACGCCAAATGACCATGCTGCTCCCTTAAAACAAATCAGTTTATTTTCTGATAGTTCTGGAAGTCAGAAGACTGAAATAGGTCCCCCTGGGCTAACATCACTCTGTCCGCAGAGAAGAGTTCATTGTGGAGGTCTGGGGAGAATAGGTTTTCTTGCCTATTTCAGCTTTAGGGCCACCTGTACTCTCTGGTTTATGTCCCTTCCCTTTACCTTCAAAGCCAGCAAAATAGCATCTCGAAATCTCTCTCTGACTCCAAGACTGCTGCCTCCCCCTTCCACAACTGCAGGACGCTTGTCATCTATTGAGCCCAGCTGGATAATCAGAATAACTTTATCCTGGGTCAGCTGACTAGCAATGTTAATCCCATTTGCAACCTTAATTCTCCCTTGCCATGACACTAGACATATCCAAAGATTCTGTAGATTAAGATGTGGAAATATTCGGAGGACATTATTCTGCTTGCTAAAGTGTTTTTCCGAGGTATATTTAATGTCAACTCAGGGGCCCTTCTTTAGAGAATCAAACACACTTGATCTCAAGTCTAGGGTGAGTACTGAGTCTTTTCTCTCCAAACCACACAGGAAGAGGAACACATGGCTTATTTACTAAAACCACCTTAAAGCTGTAAATGGAAAAGTAAACCATCAACTAAAGAAATTCAGTATCATCTCAATGTTAAGGTAAAGTCAAGGAGGT
>NW_027399641.1:0-7313 GCF_003265705.2 Callorhinus ursinus
ATCTCGCCCAATGTCCATGAGATCTCAAGAGATTTGGACTGAGGTCTGCAAGTTTTGGATGAGAACTCACGAGATTCGGAAAAAAACCTCACCCGATGCCCATGCGATCTCGCGGGATTTCGATTGAAATCTCGCTCAATATCCATGACCTCTCACGAGATTTTGACTAAAGTCTCCAAGGTTTGGATGAGATCTCACGAGACTTGGAGTAAAATATTCTAGAATTCCAAGAGTTCTCGCGATAGTTGCAGTGAAATCTCGCCCAAGGTCCCTGATATCTCACGAGATTTGGAGTGACATCTCGCCCGTGTCATTGATACCTCATGAGATTGGATTGAACTCTCGCCCAAAGTCCATGACATTTCATGAGATTTGGACTGAGGTCTGCAGGGATTGGATGAGATCGCTCGAGATTTGGAGTAAAATCTCGCCCGATGTCCATGAGATCTCACAAGATTGAGATGGAAATCTCGCTCAATATGCATGAGATCTCATGAGATGGGCACTGACGTCTCCACGTTTTGGATGAGATCTCACCAGGCTGGGAGTAAATTCCCGCCCAACGTCAAGAGATCTCACAAGCGTTGCAGGGTAATCTCGCCCAAGATCCCTGCTATCTCACGAGAATTGTTGAAATCTCCCCCGAACTCATTGTGACCTCAGGCGATGTGGAGTGAAATCTAGCCCCAATTCCATGAGATTTCATGGGATTTGGAGTGCAATCTCAACCTCAGTCTCGTGAGATGATCGCAAGGCTTATGTGACGTCAGGATAGCACAGAGGTATCTTTCTTTCAGGTGCTCTGGGGTTGTGAGTTTAGTAGACAACCTTCGTGGTGTGAATCCCTTTTTTTTTCATGAAGCATTCTCATTTCAGGAAGATAAGATGCTTACAGATGTATGGGAGGAAGCCTAACTTAACCTACTTAACTCTCAGATATCACACTGTGGGGGAATGCATAATTCAACTACCATCTTGTGTCATGAAGAGAGAAGCGCTTTCTTGTTCTTTTAAGAAATTGTATTGTTAGTCAACATGCAGTACAACATTCGTTTTGGATCTGGGTTCCATGGTTACTTGGATTCCTAGAACACCCAGTACTCCATGATACATGCCCTCCTTAATACCCGCCAGTGGGTTAACTCATCCATCCACCCCTCCCCTCTAAAACTCTCCATTTCTTGGAGTCCGTACTCTCTCATGGTTCGTCTCCCGCTCCGATTTGCCCCCCTTCATTTTTACCTTCCGTCACCTAATGCCCGCCATGCTATTCCTTATGTAACACAAATCCGTGAAGCCCTATGCTATTGGCTTTCTCTGCTTGGCCAATTTCATTTAGCATGCTCTCCCACAGCGCAATCGACGTTGATGCAAATGTTGGGTATTCATTTTTCTGATGGCTGAGTAATATTCCCTTTGAGAGAAGAACACATCATCTTTCTCCATTCATCTGTTGAAGGGAATCTCGTCTCTTTCCACGGTTTGTCTGTTGTGGACATTGCTGCTAGGAACATTGGCGTGCATGTGGCCCTTCTTTTCACTACACCCTTGTCTTTGGGCTAATACGCTGTAGAGCAATTTCCTGGGTCATAATGAGGTAGCTCTGTTTTTAATTTTCTGAGGAAGCTTCACACTGTTTCCCAAAGCGGCTCTACCAACGTGCATTTCCAATGCATTTTTCGATACCAGGACCTTGTGATCATGAGCTGGGCCGAACGCAGAGACTTAAGCGACGAAGTCACGGAGGCGCCCCCCTTGCCCTTTGTTCTACCAAGATCTTGGGTTGCCATCAGAGGCCATTGTGCTGTCCCACACGTTGCCATCACCCAGGGATGGGTGGCCAGTTCCAAACGTGTTCCCGTGCTAAGCAAGCGCTGACGACCTAAGGGAAGTATGGCGCTCCTGTTCCTGAGCACTTGGATCTTGGCCAGCTTAGTGCCTTGACGGCCAGCCGGCTTCCCTCCATCCCCTGGATGATTGAGATGTCTTCATTTTGAAGAACAGACCATCACCAAAAGGACAGCATTTTCCTGGAGCTGGTCAGGGCAGAAAAAAACTTTTTCAAGAATACGGCCCCGAGAAACAGTTCCCAATCCTTGGTCGTCAGGTGGCACAACCAACAGGCTAGCCCTGAATCACTGCTACATCTACCCACTGATGGGAAAGGGCCAATAACAGTCAGCACCCAAAGCATCCGTTCCCTTTATGGAGGAGGAAGACAGGCCTCTAGCTAAAGCTTTCCTGTGGTGGCACATGGCAGTTTCCCTTAACCCAAGTCCACAGCTCATTCTTCTTCCCAAAACTGCCAACCTGTTAGGAGAGTGTGCTAGTCACTTCGTGTCCCATTTGCGGTTGACATGGGCCTCTGGCACTCTTTGTAGTGTTTCCCATGGCCTTGCCTGTCTGTCGAACAAGGGCTTCGGGCATCTTCATGGGCCAAGGTGTTGTGACTCACCTTTAGAGCACCCAGGGATTGGTGGTGAGTTCCCAGTCTGAACCTGTCCTAAGATAAGACAATCCGAGTTTACTGTTTGAAAGAAAAGTTTACCATTCTGGCCCTGAGCCCTTGGTAATTGGCCAGCTGAAGACGCACGGAGATGGGGGTCTAGCCTGCCCTACTGGCTCCTGGCTGTTTGAGATGCCTTCTTTCTCAAGATCAGATGGTTTGGGCACGGCCTACTATACTCTAAGGTCTGTTCAGGGCAGAAATAGCTTTCTTCAAGGAATAATGCTCCAAACACCCATTCGAAACATTTGATCCGCAGCTGGGAGTTGCAGCCTGGTTCCCCTGAATCACTGCTGCCTCCAGGCACTGATGGAAATGGCGGAAAACCTCCAATGTCAGAAGCTTCACTCTCCTTGGGGAAAGCTGAAAAGATTGGGTGTAGGCATGGCCAGAGGATTTGGGAGGGAGCTCGCCTCCATTTCTGTGGCAAGGGGAGTGAAGTTAGACACCTCACTCCCACATAACTTTCATTCCCTTTGGAAGTGTTGATCTTTGGTTTTCCTTGAAGTCATCCCATCCTCTTGCCGTTTTGGTAGCTACGTTGTTTCACAGGGAGGAATACTCTGGGTGGCATCTCACAAGCCGTGTGTCCACCAAACACCCAGGGTTGGTGGCAAGTTCCCATTTAGATCCCGGCCTAGTGGAGAGCAATATGTCTGAGAGCCGAAAGGAAAATTTCCCCTTCTGCCCCTGAGTGCTTGGATCTTGTCCTGATCTTTGAAATGCTGTGGTTGCAGCCACCTTGTCTCCCACACCTGGATGCCAGAGATGCCTTTGTTCGGAAGGGCAGACCGTTGACACATGTGCGGTATGCTCCGGGACCTCTTCATTCTAAAAGAAACTCGTGTCAGGAATGCTCCTCCAATGGCTACTTCCAAATGCATCATCAGCTGGGAGAACCAGTCTGCTAACACTAAAGTGTTTCTGGTTATTTTGTGTCCCCCCTCCCCGCCACAGATGGACAGGCAGCAGGAGGGACATCCGATTCCAGAAGTTTTCCCGCTCTTTAGGAAGGAGGAATGAAGGCCTCTTGCTTCTTTGGCTCCCAGGGGGTGGCCCTGGAGTTTTCCCATTGCCAAAGCCAACAGGCCTTTCATATCCCGGAAACTCACAGATTTTGCTAGGTATTTTAATCTCAACATTGTTCTATTCTCAAGTCTAGGAAAGTCCGCGTTGCCTCACTGTCTGTTTCCATTCCTTTGAACGCTTTTTCGACCTAGGTTCTCCAGAACGGAAGCATCTCACAGAGCCAGGGAGGGAGGTGCCTTTGCTACCGCCCAAACACTTACCCAAGGCAGCCACACAACAAGCTGAGGGATAAGAGGGCCATGGAACTCCCCAGGAATCCCTAGGCGCTGCTGTGAGGAAAAGCACCCTCCAGTTGGAATGTGAACCAAGTGCTACGTAGACAATCTGCGAGCCTACAGGAATGTATATAAGCAGGGCCATTTTCACTGAGCTCAATATGTAATGAGACATCTAATTTATTCCCCTTCCGCAAGAAATGAGTCCTCTGGCCAAGCCTACGCACAGACTTTCACTGCTTGCAAGCCTCCAATGCCTTGGCCTCCTAAGGCCAACATAGTTCTGAACAGAATTTCCACGGGTCTCTGTGGCCAACACGTCCCCACAGTCATGAAGAATCTTCCAGATCTTCTAGCTGAATGAACAGGATATTGCTCTGAGACATGGGAGCAGAAGGCCCACAGGGGGAACCTCGGCAGAAAAAGAGCAAGAGGGTGGAAGTGGGTATATGCTGGGCCAAATGTGTTTCTTAGAGATGCGATGAGACAACCTGTTCTGATTGACGTGACTAGGCCCATCACCTCGCAATCCAATTTGCATTCCCAGGAATGAGAAACAACTGTGGGCCTGGGGAAAGGGAAACCATGGCCTAGGCCTGGGAGCCCTGTCACCAAGACCTCTGCATTCTTCCTTCCGAATGAGAGCGAAATTTGGTGGTAGTGTCGCTGTGGTGGTGGTGGTGGTTGTGGTTGTTGTTGTTTTGCCCTTCCCTTGAATGGATGGAGGCTGCAGTCATTCAGCTATACTAATGGGACTCCCAGCTGATGCTCAAGGTTTTGGATGCAAGCTTTGGTGCTAGAGTCCTTGAAAGGGTACCTCCTGAACTCACCAGATGCTCCAGCATGCAGCGTATGGGTGAACGTTCTGTTCCTCCAAAGGAGGGCATCTCAAGATCAAGGAGAGAAGAGTCACCTTTCATTCCTTTGGGCTATCAGATAAGGAGAGGCTGACTGAGCACAGCACTGCAGTTGGAACTCACGTCCAGTCGTTGGGTGCTGGCTACCTGGGTAGAATCCCCTCCTCGCCGTGCATAAACCAGCTCTAAATTTTAAAAAGAATCGGCAAGGGCATGGAAATGATTCCAGTGAAGGCCGAAATTTGATAATAAATTTGGGACTAGGATAGATCTGGGAATGAGGTGTTTCACTTCATTTCCTTTTACCCACAAATGGGGCCCAGTCCCTCTAAAAACCTGGGGCCAGGCCTACACAGGAACATTACTCCCAGGGCACTTGCAAATGTCTTAACCTCCGAGGTCCCCAAAGTTCTGAAAGCCCGTTCCAACGGGCAACGTGCCCCAATCTCTCCCACACTCACAAGGACATAGCTGGACCTGCTTAAATAGAGGCTCTTACTCTGAGACACTGGATCTGAATGAGGTCCAGGGCAAACGTAGATTGAAAAAAATAGCTAAAGGGTGGACAAGGACGCATGGAAGGCTAACGTTCTTCATTAACGATGAGAATGGGACAATGTGAAGAAAGCCCAGTCAGCTGGCAAGCAGTCTGCTGCAGGCAAATCGTCCACTTCTGGGCTTGGTCCAAGGTCAACGTTCCCTCCCTGTACCTGGGGGAGCTGTCATTAAGAGGCCGGCCTTCCTCGTTCAGAAAGCTTAGAATCTGCCCTTGGTTTTGTTTTCTGTTTTCAAAAGGCCCTTACCATACATAGATAGGCACAGAAGCAAATGAGGGTGACTGTTTTGTCCTCTTGGCTGATGCACATGTGTTCGAAAGCAGGCTTTTGGTGTAGTATTCCTTGAAAGGGCTCTTACTGTGCTGCTTCTTGTCTAATCTTCACCATAATGGAACCTCAATCATCTAGGGCAGAACTATAAGCTGGCTACCATTCAGCAGGCTTATGCCCCTAGAGCTCAGAAGCAGCTCAGGAGTATGAGGGCAATCTTCCTTTCGGATATCAGACCCTGAGACTCTCTCCTTGCACAGGACAAGGATGTGAACTTTCCAACAATCCCTGGCTACTGCCTATGGGAGGAAAAGCCTCTGCCTCCTTGAATGTAAAGCTAAACGTAGGAATTCCACAAGGTTTTGGAAATGTGTGGATGTATGGCCAAAAATCCACAATTGAAAAGAAACTGGGACAAGTCCACGAATGAGAGGTGTAACTTCATTTTCTTTGAGCCCAGAAATAAGGAGAGCTCCTTCTTAATACCCATGGCAAGCCTATATATAAACCCCCTCCGTTGGGCAACTTCAAGTGCCTCCGGACTCCAAATGTTAACAGATTTCTTCTAAGGAATTTAATTTAAATACAACCAATTTAACCTAGAGCGCGTTACAAGGTTCAGGGGTAGAATTTAGCGATTCATCGGTTGCGTATAGCACCCAGTGCTAATTGCAAGTCCTCTCCTTAATGCCCATTCCCCAAATTCCCCTTTCCTCACCCACCTTGCTTCCAGCAAACCTCCCTCTTTTGCGAGAGAAACGACTCTCTTACGGTTTGTCTTCCTCGCTAGTTTTGTCTTAGTTGATTTTTCCTTCCATTTCCCTTAGGTTCAATGGTTTACTTTTTATTTTTTATTGTTGTTTTTTTTTTTCAGTTTGACAGCATAGAGAACATCCTAGGATTCCGTTGTAGTGCTCAACAATGATTCCTTAGTTGCCGATAATACTCGGTGATCAGGCCAACACCTGCCCTTCTGACTACACAACACCTGTGTCGTGCTGTTAAGCTTCCCTTTCAACAGGTGTGAGCCCTAGACCACCATTGCTGGTTCCTGTTCCAGTGAGATTTGGAAGAGATCACACGAGATTTGGAGGCAAATCTCACCCGACGTCCATGGCATCTCACGAGATTTGGACGGAGTTCTCCAAGGTGTGATGAGATCTCACGAGATGTGGAGTAAAATCTCGCCCGATGCCCAGGAGATCTCACGAGATTTAGAGTGACATCTCACTCCATATCCATGAGATCTCACGAGATTGGCACTGAAGTCTCCCAGGTTTGGGTGAGATCTCATGAGACTTGGACTCCAGTCTCAACCATGGTCCAAGAGATCTCACGATTTGGATTGAAATCTCACCCAAGGTCCATGAGATCTCATGAGATGTGGAGGAAAATCTCGCCTGAAGTCTATACCATCACACGGGATTTGGAGGGACTTCTCGTCCGATGTCCATGACCTCTCATGAGATTCGGAGTAAAATCTCGCCCAATGACCATGAGATTTAGAGTGTCTCGAAAGATTTAGAGTGTCACGAAATTTAGTGGGAAATCTCACCTCTTGTCCATGAGATCTCAAGATTTGGACTGAGGTCTCCAAATTTGGAAAAGTGCTCACGAGACTTGGAGTAAATCTCACCTGAATTCCAAGGGATCTCACGAGATTTAGAGTGAAATCTCGCCCAAGGTCCCTGATATCTGACGAGATTTGGAGTGAATTCTCGCCCAGGGTCCCTGATATCTCACGAGATTTGTACTGAAATCCCGCCCGATGTCATTGTGACCTCAGGAGAGTCGGAGTGAAATCTCACGTGATGTCCAG